>NC_092874.1:336850150-336935150 GCF_028372415.1 Notamacropus eugenii | reverse complement strand
TGTCTAGAGAGGGGTGGTGGGAGGAAGAGGCAAGAGGATTTCCCCAAAGAGGTGAATAACCTCTTTCAGGACACAAGGGTGACATTTAGTAAGTAGGTTGTCTGTCCTTATTCATAGCATTGAACAGCTCACTCTCTAAGAGAGGTTTGCTTCCCAGAGGATCCATTACCTGGAAATTCCAGTTCTTGTCTGAATGAGTTGACCTACAAGGTCCTAAGTCCTCACTGAAAGCCAGTTTGCTCTTCTAATCCCTTTCTTTGTGCAACATGAATGGGCAGGATCAGGGTAATTATTTGACATAAAGTATAAACAACTCCTAAAGAATGAATTGACATTCTCTTGTCAAAGCTAGAATTGCACCAAGAAAGTCATTTCCTGAACCAAACCAACAGTGCAAGCCATTTTTTTCATTCTTTTCCCCTCCTCAATCAGTCCCCAGTTTGAAACATGGATCTTGAAGTAAAGACATGAGCTGAGGCTAAAGAAGTTACCTGGGAAAGTGTCCCTCAAAATTCTCACTGCTTCTCTAAGAGTAGGTTCACTTCCTTTATCCATCAGAAAGCTTGAGATAACACCAAGTCTGAGTTGAGTAAGGCAGAAAGGAAAAGGAAAGGGAAAGGATGGGAAGGAGCATGTATTAAATGCCTACCACGTGCTAGGCACTGTGCTAAGCACTTTACAAATATTATCTGATTTGGTCCTCACAACCACCCAGGGAGGTACTATTATTTTCATTTTACAGTTGGGGAAATTGAGGTAGGCAGAAGTTAATTGACTTTCCCAATGTCGCCCAGCTAGTAAGTGTCTGAGGTCACATTTGAATTCAGGTCTTCCTGATTCCAGGTGCAGACCTCTGTCTACTGCTCCGTAGAAGGCACATCTGCACAAGCTCTCTAGAATCATAATCTACTTGGCAGCACCCAGCTGGACAGATGGGAAATTTTGCTTTTTATATTTATACTTTTCTAGGGCTACAATAGTCATTATGGGCATTGGACATAGGATTGGGAGACCTGTTTTTGAATCTTGAAGTGGAAAACAGCTCCCTGGCTAGCTCACTTTACCCCTCTGAGACTTAGTCTTCCCATCACTTAAAATGGGGATAATAGTACTACTTAGCTCCTAGGGCTATTGTGAGGAAAGCACAGAGTAAATCTAAGGCCCCATGTGAATGTGAATTATTTTATACATGCAGCTCCTGATATTACCTGAACTTACTGTGATCCTCAGATATGCCATTCTAAAAGCAGTTGGTGATTGCAATTGAGATGCAGTTGTAACCACATGCAGGTCACAGGAGGGACACTTACAGAATCATTTCCTGTGGTATTTAAATTCTGCAAAGGCTCTACTTAGATACAAATGCCATGGGTTTTATTTAATTTTTTCCAGGAGCTTGATCCAATCATCAATGCAAATTTTCTTGGAATGTATGTAAAATCCAGACAGCTTTGGACTGAATGACAGTGCTCTCAGCCAGTGGTCTCTATAGTAGGGACAATGGCCTGATGCCAAGGGGTGTGTGATCCACCAATCAATAAATGTAGAGACAGGTTACATCCTATCCTCTGTGTGAAAGCTACTTATGGTACTTGTCTCCAATGCAATCACACTCACCTTTACCCCTCTTCTTCTGTTGTGCATGTTCTCATCCTTCCACCTTCAGGTGGTGGGCCCTGGGACACTTACAACTTAAACTAACCACTGATCACAGCAGTTGGGTAGATGACTGTTAGAGAGTTCTTCTCCCACCCTCTGCGCTGCACAGGTCACCCTGTGACTTTGACAGGAGGGTAGGTTCTAGGGTCTGCACTGGGGCAGACCTGTGAGTAAGATCCCTACCTCTTTTATTTTGGGTGAGATCAGAGTGAATTAATATTAGAAAGTCTCATCTAGCAAGGATGGATTGTCATATGGATGCCAGAAATCATTATATTATCTTTACTTCCTGAACCAGCTACCTTCTCATCCAGGGATCCACCATAGTTTGGATCAGTCAGGTTTTCAGAACCTTCAGTTCCTTACTTTCCACTCATTGGATGCCATATCTCATCAGTTCTGCTTCCACGTTTCTTACATCTGTCCCCTCTGTTCTACTCACACAACTACTCCCTGAGTTCAGACCCACATCACCTCCCACCTGAACTTTTACAATAACCTCCTAATTGATCTCAAGTCCCCAAGCCCCTCTCCAATCCATTCTCTACACGACTGTCCAAAGTGATTTTCCTAACACAGAGGTCTGACCTCCTATGTCACCCTTCCCCCATCTCAACATTCCCTGGTGACTCCCTATTGATTCTAGGATCAAATATGATTTTACCTTAATCTCATCTTTTTAAATTACTACTTTTGTGTAAGCTTCTTAATGTTCCTAATCAATGGTGCAGCAACACATGCATATAAATAATAAATAAGAAAATATATTATATTGGTGGTGCCTGTTCAAACATTTTTCACGGAAAGGGATGTAGTCTCCAAAAAAATTGGAGACTACTATTTAAACAGGTAAA
The DNA here is from genome assembly GCF_028372415.1 of Notamacropus eugenii. Lineage (NCBI taxonomy): Eukaryota > Metazoa > Chordata > Mammalia > Diprotodontia > Macropodidae > Notamacropus > Notamacropus eugenii. The sequence goes on along the minus strand of NC_092874.1, from coordinate 336,932,637 downwards.
CATTTTAAACAAAAAGGTTATTTAACTTCAGTCATGGGAGTCAATAAGTACTTCATTTCTCTCTTTTTAGCACACAAATCAACTCTTTCTAGGCATCAAAGACTTAGACACTAAATTGTGAGAGGGAACGTCTTACACAGGCCTAATGATTGAAATAAGAAAGGGGAGGGGAAAGGATGATGAGCTCCCAGTGTCTAAGCCCATCCTTGATTGGTTGGAAGTCCAGTTGACTGAGGTACCATGTGAGGTGCCACGATTCTGGTGACCTCAAAGAAGCTGTGAAGTTTCCAAAATGTCTAATGAAGTATTCTATAGAACTCATTGGACCATTGTTCAATTCACTCTACAGAGTTGTAGGGGAACGGGTTTGAATCCCATCCCTGTCACTTACTAGTGTACTTATGAAATGATCATAAACCAGTCATTTAATATCTATGAATCTCAACAACCTCATCTGTAAAATAGAGATGATAATTCTCAGTAATAATGAAGACGTGCTTCTAGCAGTGCAGGGGTAGAGGGCTTTTGGCTGGGACCTAGTTACTCACTCTTGGCTGACTCCCAACCTCGTGTAGACAGTTTCCTTTATTCCTAGCTCCTTCTTTAGGACCTTGATTCTCTCTTTAATTACTGCTCTAGAAATCACCCCTTGTAGAGGTGGACTTCTTGATAAACCTGCCTCTAGAGATAAGCCAATACAAAAGGGGAAAATTGCCAGTGGGGAAAAGGTAAATGCAATAACCCTCTTAGATCTATGAATCTCTGGCAAGTTCAGCAAATCCAGAATCTGCCAAGACACTTCTTTGGTCTCTTGAGTCCAGTGTTTCCCTCATTGATACAACTCTGTTCCCATTCCCTGGCAGCCATGCTCTGTGGTTTCTACTGGTCTGTCTCTTATTCCTCTGCTTAATTTCTGGTGAGACTTTTGCCATGGTCCCTGCACCCATTCTCACATCTGATGCACACCCACTATGTGTCTGAGTTCACTCCCAATGTCAGTAGCCCAAGCACAGAGTGTGGCAGCATCTGTGGCCCCCCTCAACTGTTCTTGGCTTATCTCCCATCTTGCTTTTCTCATGTCTTCATGTCTCTTGAGGCTTCACCTCTTCTTTTCCCTCCCTTAGGAGGGGGAGAGGCTAAGGCCTCTTGCATTTCAGAAGATAAACGCTGGACCTCAAATACATTTATACTACCCACTTGCCTCACAGGATTGTTTCAAAGAAAGTGTTTTGTAAGCTGTGTAAAAAGCTGTGGGACCATGAGTTCTTATTTTATTAGCATACTAGCATTTTAAAGTCTATTTGCACACACAGGCAGGTGATTCTTACTAGAGTCAAAATGTTTTGGATGCTTCATTTGACTAAATCTATAAAGTCCCTGTGGTTCCAGTATGATGAAAATGATATTGCCTTTTTGGAGCCCTCATACTATCCTGATCTAATTAGTTCTAGTCCCTTCTATCTGTTAATTATCTCTAATTTATTCTGCATATAGTTTGGACACTTTTTTTTTTACACACTGTCTCCTCTATTAGACTGTGAACTCCTTAAGAGTACAACTCCTTTGTATTCTCAGGGCTTAGCACCATGCCTGGAATACAGTAGGCATTTAGTAAATATTGATAGACTACCTGATCACTTTAAGTCTCAGTTTTCTCATCTGCAAAGTGGATATTATAATGTACCGCCATGTTGCTATTAAGTCATTCAGTTATGACTGACTCTTCTTGACCCTGTGGACCATCGCACATCAGGCCCTTCTATCCTCCACCACCCCTTGATGTCTCTTCAAGTTCATGTTTATGGTTTCCATGATGCTATTTATCCATCTCGTCCTCTGCTGTCTCCTTGTCTTTCTGCCTTTACTCTTTCCCAACATTATGGTCTTTTCCAATGATTCTTGTCTTTTCATTATAGGGGTAAAAATATTTAAAGCTTGCTTCAGTACTTGACCTTCCAGTGGATAAATAACCTGAATTAATTTAAGTATTGACTGATTTGATCTCCTTGCTGTCCAAGAGACTCTCAAAAGTCTTCACTAGCACCACTATTTGAAATCGTTGACTCTGTGGAACTCACCTTTCCTTAGAGTCCATCTCTCATAGCCATACATTGCTACTGGAATAACCATAGTTTTGACTGTATGGATCCTTGATGGCAAGGTGATAATTCTGCTTTTTAATATGCTGTCTAGATTTTCCGTAGCTTTCCTTCCAAGGAGCAAGTGTCTTTTAATTTTATATGTACCTACTTAATAGGATTGTTACAAGGTAAAGCTGCTCAAGGGCACTGTGACATCCTGGCTGGTCAGAATGGCCACATACCCTGGCTGGCCCCTGCCTAAGAGTGCTAGCATGAGACCTCAAAGGCTATCTATACACACCAGTGTTATTAGGGCCATTTTCATTGATGGCATACTTGAGTATCTCATTTGCCTACATGGGCATTTTATAGGTGAGATCCTACTTACACATGAAATTTATTATTATCATCATCAGACTTTTCTATGATTTGAAGATCTCAAAGCACTTGACAAGCCAAGTATGTGTAAGAATATACTTCATGAGTTTCCTGTAATGTAACCTAATGGCTTTTTTTTTCAAAACATGGGGACATTTGACTTTTTTTACACACATAGTTTTTTTTCATTTATGGTTTCTTGAAATATAGCTCTACAAACCAGGCTTTGATAAAGCCCATTATGATTCAAATGGAGCTACCTGACTATACCTTTAACCCTAAATCATTTTGGCTTTTACTGACTGTCCAATAATAGGTTCCAGTCCAAGCCTCATTTGCTCATTGTTTGGGTCTTGATGGCTCAGAGTGAGTGTAAACAGCAATTGTTTCTATTCTGGCCAGAAACTCTGGGGGTCTTCCTCTTCCAGACTGATTCATTTATGCAGGCAAACTAGGCCATCTTTTGCCTCAATTTTTACCTAGCCTTTAATTATTAGATGGGCATTGCCTCAGACAAACTGAGACCTGGGAAAGACCTTAGCTTAAAAAGGCCAAGATCTTCTACTGCATCCTGGGCCATGGCCATTCATCTTTACCTGTGTCTTGCCACTGGACTCCTATGATTCTAGAGGAGAAAGTGAAGCTAATGACTGCACAGCTCTGCCTCACTTAAATTTAATTCACTTGCAAGTTAAGACATCACTCCCCTGACATCTCTGGTCCTCTTCGATAACAAAGGGTGAACAACAATGATGTGTAAGATGAACACTATGACATCGAACTCCCACATCTGGCACTTTGGCTTGTAGATTTAGGAGGGGGTGCCTGGGTGTTATTGTTTTGTTTGGCCCACATAGGTTATGCAGGTCTCTGTTGAGATGTGCCTTACAGGGAGGCAAGAATAGACATCTCTAGCTTCTCCTCCTCCCACTCTTCACCAAGGCAGACTTTGACTCTTGCCAGGAGGGATAGCAGGGAGAATTTGAGAATCTAAGGAGGCTAGAATTATATCTATCTGATCCCTTAAGTATTATTAGTGTAGAGGAAGAAATTTTTAGGTTCAAGCTAAACTCCTAATCACTATTTCTAAATGGGAAAAAGAGGTCACACACTCTACATCAAAGGCTTAACTCCCTTTCCACCAAATGCCATTTGTGCACTGAATACACATAGCAAATAGCAAAGAAACCCATTCATCCAAATCAATAGCAAAACAGAAACCAGAGGAATTATACCTAGGACAATATATACCAGACATACACAGAGAAAATGAGCTTCCCCCATTGAGAGTTAAATAACTCAGTTCAACCAAGAAAGTGTCCTAGATCTTACTCAAGGGGAAATGCCCTTGTCTCTAGTGTGGCAAGATGGAAATAGAGACAGAATTAAAGTTCTAGTTGTTAACTTTTTCCCAGAGTTTTTCTCCCATCATGACCCTGAAGAGAGGTTGGAATCATGCATCTTCTCTATTGAAGCTAGAAGAGCCTGGGTCTCTCTTCTCTGCCACTCTCACCAACTTTACCTGTCCCTCATACATTGAAGTAATCAATTTCAACCAATGAGGAGATAGTCTTCTATACTTGGCCCTTTGGGCCAAGAGTTACATAGCAATAGGATTCTACCTATAAAATGATGACACAGTTGAAAGGTGTACTCCTGAAAAAGTAATGAGTGGTTGGAAGAGTTCTTAGTTGATGAGTGACCAACTATAATAACCTGAAGCCAAAATGCTTCAGTGCTTTCTAGCAGGTATAGCATCACACCCCCAGTTCTCATTTTCATGTGAGGATTTTTCTCTCTTTAGTTAACCTAGAAAATAGTCATTCTCACCAATATTTCCCATCTTTTTAAAGACAAAGCTCTTCTCAATTGCTCTACACTAAAAAAACAAAATAAAATGAACGTATTAGCCTTAATGGATTTTAGTGGCTACCATTTTTCCTTTTAATCCAACAAATGAAAAAAAATATATAGGAGAACAAAGGAGTATAGTTAGGAAGCAAAAACATAAATCCCAGCTGTTGTTTTTCGCTGGCAGCAAGGGAGGGATAAGCTTCTTGTGTTTCTCCCTCCCTCTCTGTCTTCTTCTTCCTCTTAGGAGGAAGGGTTAATGTGGAATTGAGCATTCAGACAATGGAGGGCTGTTCCCCCACCAGGAGCAGAAGAGTGGGAGAGGAAGGTGTCTGGGTCTTTGTGTATACATGGCTTAGCAGCCATGTCCAGATGGACTACTTCCACAACCATTTGCTCACATGTCCATGACCTCAATCACTCACAACAGCAATTCACTAAGAGCTGAGGGTAGGGGGAATGGAAAGGTTCTTTAATGGGGAAGGGAGCATGATTCAGATCCTCCAGTCTAGCCTCATGCTTCTCCCAGGATTCAGTCAACAAGAAATATATCTGTGTTCTTATTCTTCCCAGAGCTGTCATCTAAGACTAGGTCAAAATGTGAGTACCCCCTGTGAAATATGGGTAAAAGTCTGCTTGGTTGCCATAGGTCCTTCTGGTGTCCCTAATCCATTTGGCAGTGCTCACTAAGTGACAATCTAGGCAGGCCAACACATGGTGTTTCATTCAATAGCTGGGAGGGAATAATTTCACACTCAAATTCCATTTCAAATCAGTTTTCCTCTGGACCTTTGGGGAAAAGCCTCTTGGGGACAACTGGTTCATACTGAGGATTTGGGGGCTTGGCAGCCTCAACATGGCAGCTGGGGATAAACTTTCCAGAATGAGCTTCCTCTGGGCCATCCAAGGAGTACCAAGTGACTACCAGCTTCTTATTAAAAGGAGTTTGCCTGCCCACAGCCAAGCCAAAGAGAAAGAATAATTTTGAATACCTCCAAATAAACTCTTGCTTTCAGCTTTCAGCTCTCTTCTGGGTTTGAATAACAATATTTAATATTTATGCAATGTGTTAAGGTTTGCAAATATTATCTCATTTTATCCTCACAATACCCCGTTTTCTATTATTATCCCTATTTTACAGTTAAGGAAACTGAGGTAGTGGTTAAGTGACTTACTCGGGGTGACTTAGCTGGTTAGTGTCTGAGGCTTGATTTGAACCCAGGTTTTTCTAATTTCAGACTGAGATTTCTATGCATTGTTCCAAGAGAAACCAGAATTTCAGATTCCATCTCTGACACTTAATGGTTATATATCCTTAGGCAAGCCTGAGGCTCACTTTCCTGAGGCAGAAAAGTGGAGGAAATAATAACTGTAGGAGCCATGTCATGGGGCTGTTGCCAGGATCAAATGAGTTAATGTATTTACGGCACTTAAAACACTGTTTAAATGTCAGGAATTATCATCATTATTATTACTGGCAATCTTGTTTATTTCTCTATTAACAAAGGCACAGAGTTATTTTTGAAATGTTTGTCTGAGGTCACCAAAATCGACATTTACAGTGCTGACTGGACAGAGATTACATTTTGCCCAACAATTCCCACCACCTAGGGGCAGAGCTCAGAATAGAAGTCAGGCCAAGTCTTCTATCTGAAAGTCTAGGGCAGACTTTTTCCCTCATTGTGAAACTGATAACAAGCTTTCTCTACTTTAGAGCTCAGATACAGTCCAGCCAAGAAGCAAAGGCGGGCAGGGGACCGATTCCCAGAATAAATCCAGGAGGTTCTCAACAAAGAAAAGAAGCCTTTTGTGAAATGTCTAAAAATACTTTCCTTCTTGAAGGACACACAAGTACAATCTACTTATTTGTAGCTAAAATGGGGGGGAAAGGAGAGAAGGAATTTAGCCAACTCCCATTAGTGCAAAGGATAAAAGTAACTTCCACAGGGGATGAAAAGCAAACAGCAGCTTGGTGGGCGCTGAATAACAAACAGGGCTCAATGAATAGCCTTCACTGGTGCTTGAGACCAAGCACAAGGGTCCCACATAATGTTAAGACAGCAATACACATGATAAGAACTATATATCCAACCTTGAAGGGCACTGGGAAGTGACTCACTCGACTCTCCTTTGCATCCTCAATATTCCAGCCAAATTAGACCATTAGCTGGATATTATCCTGTCTTCTCCTATCTCCATGAGTTCACACAGACGGTCTCCCTTTGTACTCCTTTCACTTGTTAAAATACTTCTTTTCATTCAATGGCAGGCTCTTCCTTGAATCCTCCTCTGAACTTTTTCATTTCATTTCCCTTTTCCCACCCACTTCTATACCCTGTAAATAAGAGTGATCTCTCAATACTCAATTTCTCTTGTTTCTTTCCCTGGACCTTTGCTTTCACCTAATCACCTCCAGTTTTCCAGCATAAGTATCTTATTCATGACTTTTTCTTATTTAATGCTAACTTCAGCTCTGTTAGACTTTGGACACACAGCATCTTACATACAACCTGAACTTAATAAATGATTGTCAAATTGTAGTAAAGAGAAAAAGACAAAGGAAGGGACAGAACACAGAGATGCTGCGCTCTCTGCTCAACCCTTAGACCCTGCTTGGCAAAACCCTAAGAGTGAACGACACTTGGAGTCACTAAAAAAAAAAAAAAAAAAAAAAAAAGGCGGGCATTTGCTGAGGGATCGAGTGTTTGGGGCCATTTTCACGCAGTCTGCTACACTAAAAGCATGTGAATTAATTATATGTTTTCTGAAAATGAAGAATTTGTTGAGTAAAGGAAATATTTCCATAGCCTGAGTACAGAAATGATTTATGAAACCAGAAGCTGTGAGGCCAGTATGGCGAGTTGGAATACAGCCACTATGTTTTCATTTTATGGCTATTAAGACCTTGGCCTGAAGGTTTTGGTCATTAACTGTGAATTGTCACTTGATATAGCAATCTATTCCAACATGAGCCTGCTGTCATGTTTGTTTGTTTCTTAAAGAGCCATAAAGGAGTTATTTCCCCTCTGCCCTTTCTGGGGAAAAGATGTCTCCGTATAGTATCGTGTCTTTTATTATTACCTCCATAGAAATATCTCTCCTGGGGTGTCTCACGGCATTGTCTAATTTTTCAGTCTTCCAAAGAATTCTACAAAGATGCTTCACCAAGGCCTCTACGTCGGTTTAGCTGGGTTGCTGTGAACAATTAGGTAGGAGAATGGCAGTTTAGCTTGAACTCACAGGGGGCTTGGTATTGATAAAGAATTATTAATACCATGTAACAGTGGCCCTTGATCTTCTTATAACACTGCATGAAAGCCAAAGTTCTATCAATAATTAGTGCGTTTACACAGAATAAGTTTAGAAATTATATAGATGCATGTGTATGTCTCTACATGTGTGTGTTTATGTGTATTTATGTATGCATATATATTTAATAAAGTAGATAAATCTTGTCTCAGTTTTTGGAGTACTGTTTTATTTTCGTGATCTCAAAATTTGAAAATGGTCCAGGCATCTGGGGATTTCTGAGAGCCTCTCAAAGTGAAGGATTGTTTGGTTTTTGCTTTTATGTCCCCCCAAACCTAGCACACATGGCAGGAACTTCATAAGGTTTGCTGAGTTGTACTGTGAGCTTCCTGAGAAGAGAGATATTTTTAATTTTCTTTGAATCCCCAGCCTATTGTGACTTGCCACATAGTAGACTCTTAATAAATGCATGTTGACTTGATTTGACTTGAATTGACCTAAGCCTTCTTATGCAAAATCCAAATGTGATCTAATTTGAAGGGGTTGCCCATGCTACTACATGTCATAGTCTGGACCAAACATATTTTTTATGTTCATCGTTTTTCCTCTGCGGATGGCTAAGTTGATCTGATTTGCATTGCTATGAATTTCACTGAGTCAGATTTGGCTTGATGTAACTCATAAAAAATCAGCTGAGAATGAAAGTTTTTGGAGAGCTTTGCATTCCATCATTAGGGAATCAGGATTCCCTTATTTTGTTTGGATTCCACTCGTTTGGATTCTATTTGGAGCACCTTCCACAATGCTGATAGACCTTTTGCTGTCGAGGTTGTTGTTCAGTCTTTTTCAGTCATGTCCAACTCTCTGTGACCCCATTTGGGGTTTTCTTGGCAAAGATACTGGAATGGTTTCCCATTTCCTTCTCCAGTTCATTTTACACATGAGGAAACCAAACATTTTAGGTAGGCATATGTGTTCCCCATTTTACACTTTACTTGATGCTAGTGCTCCATGGATTGCTGAAGTTACTTCTGTAGTCACATCTGGCATGGAGCTTTGTCTAATTTTAATGTATTTGTGAAATATACTTTCTTGAAAGTATAGGCTGCATTTTGCTCTATTGAATGATTTTTTTAAAAAAATCATTAATTAATAAACACAATAGGATCTTATATTTTCTATATTCCAGCTAGTAGTGATTTGGTGAAGATGTAATCTGCTTTAAAAAATAATAATAATCTAATTGTTTACATCAAGGATACCTTCTATGGATGTGTACAAACCATTCTTATAAAGATTTTGTAAGAAACAAGTAAGGGCAGAAAACTGAATTTAGCATCATGGGACCTGGACTGAAATCCCAAGTCTGTTTTTTACTACCTGTGTGACCCTGGCTGAACTATTTAAACTCTCTGAGCTGAAGTTTCCTCATTTGCTCATTCTCAAACCCCCTGATTTATACCTCTGTCTGGATGTCCCATTAGCCCCTCAAAATCACTAAGTCCAAAATTGAGGTCACCGACTTTCCCCCTAAACCCACTCCTCCAGGTTCCAAGAGAGAACTCCACTAACTGAATTAGTCAAAGATTTCTTCTTTCTTTTAGTCTGATGAATACCTCAGTTACTACAGGGGGGAAATCTTCCTAGGTTGTTTACAAACTGGCTAGAAGGATGTAAAAATATTTCAGTGCCAAGACATTGTTTGGGAATTGATAGTTAAAGACTGATAAGGTTTCTCATTCAGATTAGACAGAGGACTTCAGACTAAAGTACTATCATAATATTATTTTGTAATACACAGCCTAAAGAGAAAAAGGGAAATGGGGTGGGGGTTGGTGGGAGGAAGTGAGGAAGCTTCAGAATGCTTCTACCCATATTTGATGTTTGTCTTTGTCCAACAACTTGTTTTCTTTTTTTTCTTTTTCTTTTTCTTGTTAAATTTCTGGGGTTTTGTTTTCAATTAAGTAGAATTTATTTTCTCTTCTTCCCCACCATTGAAAAGTAAAAGAAAAACAAAACCTTCTAGCCTTTTATTTTTTTAAATCTTTTTCTTTTGAGACCAAGTGTGCCAAACTTACTCACATTTAAAAGTATAGAGGTCACTCATATTCCCATCCCACTGTTAATCAGTATCCGAAAACTTTGACTTGCTCCCTTTTTAAGCTGAACCATTTTATTCTCTTTAAGTATACTGGAGCTGCCCCCTCTTCCCACTCCCAGGAGCTTACCATATTGATGCTGAATGGAAAAAGTGTCATGTGATGGAAATCACTTTTATACTAAATCATGAGGTCCAACCCCACTTCTTACCCTTACAATGATCACTCTCTATTCAAGTTATTCTATCTCTATTTCTGTGACCCCACCTCACACCCCAAACTACTACACCCCAAAATCCAACTGGGTGTTGGATATGCTTTAAGATTTCTATAGACTCTTTCCTAGAATAGGACACAGTCCTAGGAAATACAACCTTTTCCAGAGAAGATGGTCCCCTAAAGTTCAAGTTTCCTCAGAGGAAATCTAATATAGGATCCCTGCTTCTTACCACAGACATAGGTGATTCATTTGTTAGTGCCTGTCACCCCAATATATTTCCAGGCCACCTCATTTTTTGAATTTTTGTCTTTTAAATATGACTTTAAAAATATAAACCTATACAAAATCTCATATACAAAGAGAAAAAGAGAATCATATAAAACTGTGAGTTTCTATTGTGTATAATTTGTTAATTGTATATTACATTTAATTTGTTTGTTTTATTATATTTATTTTGCTGTTTTACTGCCTGTTTTTAGTTGAATCTCAGGTTCTCTCGGTTAACGTTCATAACATCTTCAAAAGATGCCAATTTTTTTCTTCTCTACCTGTGTTATTCTTGCTTTCTTTTTCTTGTCTTATTCTAATAGCTGAAATTTCTAACACTAGATAAAATAATAGTGGCAAGTGATAATGGTCTTGCTTATCTTTGAGCTGACTGAAGAGACTTCTAATGTTTCTCCATGAGAGAAAGTGCTTGCTTTTGAATTTACATGGACACATTTGACAAACGTGTCCATATTTTTTAATGTTTTTAATAAATATTACATTTTGGGGGGAAATCTTCACCTGTATAGATGATCATCTGAATTATGTCTTTAGTGTTTATTAATATGGTCTATTAATACTTTCAGTTTCCTTCATATTGAACCAACGCTGAATTTCTCATGTAAATTCCTCTTGGTCATAGTGTATAATCTTTTAAATGCCTTATTGTAGACTCTTTGCTTGTATCTCATTCAATAATTTTACATCAATATCCATTAGAAATTTTAGTGCTCTTTCTTTTCTTTTCTCCCAGTTTTAGGTCCCAAGACCATATTTGTCTCATAGAAGGAATTTGGTATGGTAACTTCTTCCTCTATGTTTGTGAATGATTTATGTAATACTGGAGTCAGTTTTCTTTAAATATTTGATATGCTTCATTTGGAAATACATCTGGATCTGGGTTTTTTCCCCTTTAGGAGTTAGTTTGTGATTTTTCCAATGTCTTTCTTTTCTTTCTTTCCTTCTTTTTTTTGAAATTAGGTTAAGTAAGTTCTCTACTTCTTGTTCTGCTAATCTGAGTATGTTACAAGTTTTTAAGTATTAATCCATTTCACTTAAATTTTCAGTTTTGTTGACATATAACTGGACAGAGAATATTTAATAATTTCCTTTGTTTCTACTTCATCTGTTATGAATTCTCCTTTTTCATTTTTTAATTTTGGTAATTTGGTCTTCTTGTTTCTTTTTAAAATTAAATTAGCAATTATATCTATTTTATTAGGTTTTTAAAGCTAGTTTTATTTATCAAGTTAATGCAGACTTTTTGTTTGTTTTTAATTGTGTGTCTCTTCCTTAGTTTCCTGAATTTTTATTTCCTTGCTGGATTGGAGTGGGAAGGGCATTATCTCTTACTTTGATAGTTTGTTAATTTCATAAAATAGCTTGAAAGCCAGATACTCGGAGAATGGGAATGCAGCCCCCAGAGCTCCCTTCTTCAGCTACACCCAGGTTCATGGTATTGTTCAAGGGATCATCTATTAAAAATCATAGCTCAACGAGTCTTCATCAATGAATCTTTTACCGGCACAAAACAATTGATAGTGAATTCAGAGCAAGGCATTTAATAAAACAGAATAACTAAGGAAACTCAGAAATTGAATCAATTATTAAATTTTTCCACACCCATTCCCAAATGACAGCTGCCTCCACATGTATCCCCTAGGTAATGCTTGACTCCACTTGCAATTAACCACACTGCCTCCCCAACATAGCAGAAGGGGTATACATCAGCCACTCATGGAAAGCTTTTAGGGAAATTTGATGCATCTCTAGGGAACAGAGGGCTTCTCTGCACAGGAACCAGATGATCACAAAACTCCAGACAAGTCTTGGCAGGATAACCCAACAAAATGCCCAAACTGAAGACATAGCAGCCATTTTCCTTCTCCCTCTTTCTCAGGCTCACTCTTGTACTTCCCTAAACATGTACCTTGCCTTTGGTAAGATTTCTAGAAAGTGGAGACAATAGGATTATCAGGTGTCAAACTACGTAACTGAAAAAGTGAGGCCAGAGCCCAATTAAAATATGATTGGGAAATGCTTAACAAAATAAATAAGAATAAAACATAAGATAGATAATGTTGATTTGTAAACTTCTAATGGATCCATTTCTGGTTTAGTTCACATGTTTGAGGAGTGTGATGGATAAAGGAAGTAGCTAAGAACAGTTTGATCAAAAAGGGGAGAGGGATATTTATATGTGTATATGTCACAACATATACATATGAGAATGGAAGGGAAGGAGCCGTGGAGATGCTGAAGATGGTGGAGAAAGAACAAGTTAGGAAGCAAAGCCTGAGAGGAGATAAAGAAAGAGGGGGATCCAAGTATGTGAGGGAAGGACATACTATATTGAGAACAGACACAGAAGATCCAAGGGCCATGGTGAGTGACAGCAGTGATTGTCCTTTTCCTCCCTGTTCCACCCATGTCCTGCTGTATTCTAGTTTCAATCACCTCATTTGATTGCTAATGATCTCTTGAAGGTTATTAGTGAATACCTTCTTGCCAAATCCTAAACCCTTTTCTCAAGTCCTCAACCTTTCCATATCAGTTTGACACTGTTACTAACTGGCTTCTTGAAACTCTTCTACCTTCAACTATCTCATTCATATAGATTATTCACAAATGTGTGAACACTCATCTGTACTCTGGCACCATGTATAGTGGGAGGTGGGGAGGAGGATTGGAGGAATAGGAATTTGGTTTTTCCTTCTTAATAGTTGAACTAATCATAGAAATTACAGGTAAATAACTGAGATAATGAGGTATTAATATGCTAATGAAGTACAAAGACTTGTCTATGCCCTATCATCTTTTCCTGAAGTGTGAAAAAGTTCCCTGATTGAATTGGAAAGGAAGTTGGCCACTAGCTGGGTGATAATTACCTATGCCCAGGGTAGTCCTTAAAAGACAACTCTTCCAGCCTGGAGTTCAGTTAGACAAAATTAATGGCATCATTGAAATGCTTTCAGAGACACCCATCCTCTATGGATACACAGAAAGGAGCAGAATTTCAGATAAGAAGCAACTTTTAAAAGTTCCTGATGGTAGAGAAAAGAGATATCTGTGGATTCAAGAGAAAACTAGTTCTGGCAATGAAGAGTCCAGCTCTGGAGAGGAGCAGAACCAGAAAAACTACCGGAATTAAATTCTCAAAAGAAGCATGGTGCTCAGGGGAAAACAAAATGAGGACTCCATGAAGACTGAGAGGGCAACAAAGTCCTTTTGACTAAAAGTGAGTTGACTTGGTTAAGTATTCCCTATATTTTGCCTCTCCACCAACATACTCTAAAACTGTATTCAAGCTTCCCCTGATGCTGTGTGTATTCACAGAGAATGTATCCCAGTTTTTTGGGGGGAGGGAAAGCTTGGTAGCTACTATTCTTACAATGTCCTCTTAGCAAATGGCTTTGATTTACCTACTGGCTGACTATTAAAAGTAAAGTCACTGATGGGGGCTATGGAGCTATCTATAGTTTTAGGAAGATGGACCCTATGAGTACCCAACTTGAAAACTTTAGAGTGTCAAGCTAGGGAGATAGAGAAGAGCTACATATGTTTCCAATTGCCTATAGGACATCTTCATGACCATAACCTGACTTACAATATTCTGGAGTTTAGTCTGACTGATTCAGTAGCTCTCTGTTTCACGGGGGGTGCTGTACCTTCCAAACACTGAGATAAATCATGGACTATTATTTGAATTGGAGAAAACTGAGTTAATATCTATAAAACTCATGCAACTATATAAAATAGCATTTGCACTCCAGCCAGTTCTGTGCTCTACACAGAATAGGCCCTCAGCAAATGTAGGGAGTCCTCAAAGCCTTAGTGAAATTAGAAGATATTAGCCCATAATTCTTAATCAGTCTTTTTCTTTGTCCTTCATGCTCAGAGAGGACCAAAATGACACCATGATGTTGGGGTCAAAGTTCTATGTGTCCAGTTGTGACTCGTCATACCAATACAAACTCAGAAGGCACTACGAGGTCAAGCATAAATGGTCTGATTGACCATTTGGGAGGGAGATGTCTCTAAATTTGCACATCTCATGTTTCTTTTGAACTACCACAATTCTATTTTGCTCATAGAGCACAGAAATCCCTTTGATGCAGGCACACCATGCTGGACAATCCTGTGGCAGTGCCTCCCATGTCTTAAAATCCATACCAAAGTCGTTCAGAGAGACCTTAAGAGTGTCCTTGTATTGCTTCTTCTGACCATCATGTAAGTACATCTATTGTGTGAGTTCTTTGTAAAATAATCTTTTAGGCAAGCATACATATGGCATTCAAACAACATGGCCAACTCATTGGAATTGCACTCCCTACAGTAGAGTTTGAATACTTGACAGTTCGGCTCAAGAAATTATCTCAGTGTCAGTGACCTTGTCTTGTAAGTGATCTTCAGAATCTTCCTAAGACAATTCAAATAGAAGTGGTCCAGTTTTCTGATGTGGCACTGGTAGATTGTCCATGTTTCTCATACAACTATGAGATCAGCACAATGGCTCTGTAGACCTTCCATTTGATAGATAGCCTAATACCTCTTCTTTCCAAAACATTCTTTTGGAGCCTCACAAATGCTGAGCTAGCTCTGGCAGTGCTTGTATCTCTCCCTGGAAAGTATATTTCCAATGTAAGTGAACTTATCCACAGCATTCAAAGTTTCTCCATTTGCTATAACCAATGGTTTCACACATGGATGGTAAGGTGCTGGTTGATGGAGTACTTCTATTTCCTTGGTATTAATTGTTAAAACAAAATTAGCACAAGCATCAAAGATCCATACTTTGTTTATCTTAGCCTCAGAGGCTACACTGAGTGCACAATCATCTGTGGACAAAAAGTGGAGCATCAACTCTCCTTCCACTTTAGTCTTGACTTATAGTCTTTTCAAGTGGTAGTTGACCTTGATGTCATCTTCATCCCATTGAAGACATCTGACAACATCACTGAAAATGTCATGTTAAAAAGCATGGAAACAAGCACACAGACCTACTTCATCGCATATGGTGATTGGAAACATACAAGAGCATCATTCATTATCCAGAACCTATGCAAACATCCATCAGAGAACTGGTATGCAATATTCATGAACTTCTCTGGGCAACCAGATTTTACCACAGTCTTCCACAAGTCCTCATGACTGATAGTATCAAAGATCTTGGTCAGTTTGACAAACATTGCAAATAGACCTCTATTCTGTCCCTGGTATTTCTCCTGGAGTTGTCAGGCAGCAAACACCTGAAGCCATCTTGGCTTTCAGGTAGATGACAATTTTCCAGGTGAAAGATCAACCCATTAAGGCGGTTTCTGGCAAGAATCTTTTGAGCAATGACTAATAGAGAGACCCCTCTGTGGTTGCCATGGGATGACCTATTTTCTTTTCCTTATAACCCAGAGGATAATTGTCAGTTTTTGTGTGAGCAAGGGATGCTATGCCTTGTATATCTCTGCTAGAATGAAGTCAGCACCAGGTGCTTTGCCACACAAGAAGCACCTAATGGCATTCAAAACCTCTTCTTCAGTTGGAAGTTCAGCTAGACAGGGTTTGTCTTCAACTTGAGGTAAACAGATGGCATGCTTGCACAGGTTCTGGGTAATGGATGAGGTTCTTGTACTTTCCCAGTCACCAACGTGATGAAGTAGGGCTGTGTGCTTGAGCATGAAAATGGTGACATGGTCAACTACCACTGATAGCTGTCGTGCCTTGTAATTTGAATTACAAATTGTTGCTTTGTTGAATTCAAATATTAAGTTTGGGGAGGATAAGTCTATGATCAGCCCAGCACTCTGTGCTACATATCACCTTCATCACTCTAATATCCCATCTGTCTCTTCTCCTTACAATGGCATAGTCTATTAAATGCTAATGTTTGCTGAGAGATTGCATCTATGAAGCTTTGTTGTATTTAGGTAAATGGAAGACAATGTTGGTGATGAGAAGACCATGAGATGCACAAGTCTTCAAATAGTAAATGACCATTGCTATTGCTGTTTCCAATTCCATTCCTCCCAAAGACTCCCTGCCATGTCTGATAGTCTATGCCCATGCTAGCATTAAAGTCACCCAAAATTATAAGCTTGTTCTTTTTTGGCACATTAATGATGAAGGTCTCTAGTTCTTCATAAAATATTTTTTTTACTTCATCGGAGTTCATCATGTTGGGGGCATATGCACTCATGACCTTCTTATTATCAACACTATCTTCCATTTGCCTAAGCTTTTCCCAGGACCGTATTATCAAATCAGTGTGGAGTTTGGTATGATGGAGTTTGGAGTTTCATTCAAGGGGATGTGGTTACTAAATTATCAAGAAACTCTAGTCTCATGAGATAGCTCCAGGGCATTTGCCTGAGTCACAATAATGGGGTCATAGGAGAGAAGGCTCTAGTGTCCATGACTACATGCTAGTTTTGTCTCCTCAAGTAGACTAAAATCATCTTAAGGAGAGGGACATATCTGGTTGTGAGACTACTGGCAAGTTACTTTGCCTTTTTTAGGCTCAATTTTCTTATCTGTAAGGCAGGGATAATGCTTACATGACCTACTTCAAAGGATATTGTGAGAAAAGTATTTCATAAACTTCAAAGCCACTTAGAAATGGACACCATTCTAGTTAAATAACCTCAGGCAGCACTTTATGTGAGTCAGCAACCTGTAGGAAATCTATAAGTATTGTTGACAAAATATTTCCATTTTCTGAGTACTAGAGAGCTCTTCCCAGACTCCTGCTTAACTTATAGCTGTCTCATGCAGGCGAATATTCATAGGAGGCAATGGAAACAATACTGGATCTAGAGTCAAGGGACCTGAGTTCAAATTTCAACACAGTAGTTTACTACCTATATGACCCAGTCATCAGTTAACTTCCCTCCTTCATCCTCAGTTTTCTCATCTGAAAAATCAGGGGAGGGTTGTGATGGGTGAGTAAGCCAGATAGCCTCTGAGGTCTCCTATGTGATCCTTTATCCATATGTCTACTAATATCTATGTATAACTACCCATATCCACTTATCCCTCAGCACATTCACACATACACACACACACACACACACACACACACACACACACACACGAAAAGAATGAGAGAGAAAGCCTTTCTCTTCCATCACTAGGAACTTGGACTCATAGCCAACCAACTAGGCAGCAAAGTTGTCATCTAAACATTGAGTGAGGCCATGGCCAGGCAAGTAAATGGTGCAGTGACCCATGATGAACAATATAATGGCTTCCATTCAAAGAATGCTCCTGGAGCTCTTCAAAAGTTGGCCCCAAATTGTCTTTCCAGTCTCCTTACACAATACATTCTATGGTCAATTTAGCATGACCTTTCTCTTCTTCACACATGGTACTCCACTTGTCTGTCATATCTAGAATTCTTCACCTCCAGCTCACAGAATCCCTCACTTCCTTTAAGACTCAGCTCAGATATTATCTTTAAACAAAAAACCTTTCCTAATCTTTGTAACTGCTAATACCTTCCTTACATGGCATGTTGGACAGAACGTTGGCCTGGAAGTCAGGAAGGATTAGAAACTGAACAGCAGGGAGTATGGTCAGATAAGAGAAGAGATTTGAGGCATTTAAGTAGGATATGCTCATTCATTCTTCTCCAGCACTGAGTCAAGTTCTGGCCAGCCTTTGATTAAGATATTTGGGTTTCTCTTTTACCACAAGTTAAAAAATGTTTTCCAAAGCCCACCCCAACACCTCCCTTCTAGAAGAAATTATTAAAAACTGAAACTATGGAACACAGCCCAAGGTAGTTCAAAAGTTTGTGGGCAAATGTCAAATATATCCATGATCAACATTTATTAAGTAGCCATTATGTGCCAAGCCTCAGTGATAACAAAAGAAGCAAAAAATCAGTCACTACTTCAAAGGAGTACATATACTAACAGGGGAGACACCATGCAAATATTTAGGGCTACAGAAGATATACAGAGTAGATAAGGATAAGGTGGAGGCATTAACAATTGGAGGGACCACAAAAACACCTCCTAGAAAAGATGGGGTTTAAGCTGAGTCTTGAAGGAATACAGAAGGCAGAGGTGAGGGAGCAGAGAATTCCAGGTATGTGTGCTGGTTGGGGGTGAGGGGGGGGGCAGTGCAGCCAGTGCAAAGACACAAAAATGGAAGGTACAGCATAATGTTTGAGGAGCAAGGAAGTGACATAAAATGAAAAAGGGGGTCCCAGGACAGAGCCTTGGAAGATATCCATGGCTAGAAGGCATGCCATCAATGAAGAACCAGAAAATGAGATTAAGATTGGTATGGCAGACGGGAGGAGAACTAGGAGAGAACAATGTTATGAAAACCTAGGGACCCAGAGAGAGCACTGAGGAATGCTGTAGAGAGGTCACAGAGGATCAGGATTGAGACACTATTGGATTTGGTAACCAAGAGATCATGGAGTGACTTTGGAGAAGGCAGTTTTGTGTGTGTGTGTATGTATGTATATATGTATGTATGTATGTATGTATGTATGTATGTATGAATGTGCTGAGGGAAGTAGATATGGGTAGCTATTTATACCTTTAAGTAGATCTTTATAAATCTATAGATGTCTTGATACAGTAGCATATTTAGAGATTCAAAGATTCGAAGTCCAATTTCAGGAGGCTTAGGAGAGAAAGTAGAAGAACAGATAGATAGTTTTCTCAAGGAGTTCAACTATGAAAAGGAAGAGGGATATAAGGTGATAATTAATGAGGAAAGTTGGATCAAATGAGGGGTGTTTTAAGGACAGAGGAGACATGGGCACATTGGTATGCAGCAGGGAATGAGCCAATAGACAAGGAGAAACTGAAGATAAGAAGGGGAGGAAATGGGGACAATATGCTGAAGAATTCCATCAAGGGTGCATGCAGAGAGGTTTGCTTTGGCAAGGAGGAGGGCACCTTTTAATCTGAGACTGGATCAAAGGGGAAGCTAATGCAGAAAGGTGTCTGAGTGATGTGAAATGAAGAGTAACGGAGAAGACAAAGTTCTCAGCATATCTTCTAATTTTTGAATAAAGTACAAGGCAGGGTCCTGGGCTGAGAAGGTTGGGAGTCAGGATGCCATATATGGGAGGCTTGAGGAGAGATGAGAAGGTTTGGAACAGGTACTTTGGGGAAGGGTGTTGAAACATCCAATAGAGGAATTTGGACTTTATCTCTTCCTAAGCAGGACAGTGACATGATAATAGGAGATTTTTTTTTTTTTGGAAAAAGATTAGTGCAAGGGTAGTGCGCAGGAGAGATCATAGAGAGAAGAAAGTAGACACAAGGAAATCTTTGAAAATTAATCCCAAAAAATATCTGACAGAAGTGGTTCCTGATACAGTTGCAGTACAGAGCCCCCTTGAATTCAAATTTGATTTCTTTTTTTTTCCTTTGGGTCTATCTTTATTTTTAATTCATTATTTTTCAATTAACAAGCATTTAATTTTTCTCTTATCCTTCCCACCACCAGAAAAAAAAAAGAGAAAATCCCTGTGACAAATATGCATAATCAAGCAAAATAAATTTTTAGTTTCCCATTCAGAAAGGTATGTTTAACAATGGATTATGTGGACACTTGATACCTTTTTAGATTGGGGTCATGGGGTAGTATTCCATGCCACCAAACCATGAAATTGTTTGCTAGCTAACTACCTGCCATCTTACCATTATTGGAAAGCCAACTTATCACAGGTTGTTTGATTATTTAAAACACCCAAAAGCCTTATTGATTGGCTAAACACCTACATTACTCAGAACCCCAAGTTAGGTTTCAGTACCCTGAGAAATGTCTGCATTTGAAAGAGAGCCACTGCTACTTGGGAGAAATTTCTGTAGCTGAAAGAGACCCATAACTAAACTCCAATGAAAACTAGAGAGACCTTTGCATTAGCAGATTAGGTGCCAAAATGTCAGGCTTGGCCTAGGTCAGCAACATCACATCTCCTAACCCTTTTGCACTGTACCATAGGCCATATTTTATCATGCTATTAGAGCTCATGTAAGTTTGAAGAGCAAGTGTGTTTTTCTGCCATTCAAAGCCAATAGCACAAGGCTAGTCATTGAAGTGAGAAGAAATGACAGTTGAAAATCAATGCCTATTTTCAACCTTCTCTTCTATCCTCAAGCTTCCTACAACATACTTTCCACACATTCTCTCAACTAGGGGCCTCCCTTCCTACTAAAATTAAGGTCCCTCTTCTCTCCTCCTCCCATTCCTCCAATGTTATCCCCCTATCTCTCATCTTTCACTCCAGTCTTCTATGATATGGTGACCCTTTTTGATTCCCAAGGTCAAGTCCTCTACAAGTTCTCTGATCTCATCCCCTTCCACCTCCTCCAGTAGATTATCCCCTCTATTGTCCCTCTGTCTGTAATTCTCAATTGCTCTCTATCTCCTTTTTCCTCCTCCTCCAAACATGCTCAATTCATCCTTAAAAAAATGTGAATTACATTGTACCATGCTGGACAGCGACCATCCTATATCTTTCCTCCCCTTGTCAACTAAATTTGAAAAAACTATCTACATTCAATGACCCTACTCTGATTTCCTTCAGAACCCTCTAGAGCCTGGCTTCCTTCCTCCTCATTCAGTGCTGTAGAGCTACCAGGGATCTCTGAATTGCCAACTTGAATGGCTCTTTCTCAGTCCTCATTCTTTTCGACCTCTCTCTCCCTATTCCATGTCATGTTCACAAGGCTCTGCCCTAGCTCCTGTTTCTCTCTCTCTCTCTCTCTCTCTCTCTCTCTCTCTCTCTCTCTCTCTCTCTCTCTCTCTCTCTCTCTCTCTCTCTCTCTCTCTCTCTCTCTTTCTCTTCATATCTGTATACTTTCTTGCTCGGTGATCTCAGTTCCCATGGATTTAATTATCATCCCTATGCAGATTCCATATCAATATATCCAGCACTAGTCTCTCTTAGCTTCAGGCCTGAATAAACAACTGTCTATTGAACACTTCAAATGAGATATGCTTTCCAGCATTTCAAACTCCACATGACAAAATGGAACTTCTTATCTTCCCCTGCCCCCAAATCCAGTCCTCTTCTGAATTTCCCTGTCACCATAGACAACAATGTTATTCTTCCAGTGACCCACATTGCCAACTTTGGCATCATCCTCAATGGTCTTCTCTTACTCACCCCCACACATCCAATCCATTGCTAAATCTTGTATTTCTCTGGATCTCTCATATGTGGTTACTTCACTTACACAGCCCCCAGGTCCTTATCTTCTCTCCTAGACAATGGCAAAGCCTCATTTGCCTCTTTGCCTTTTTCCATTCCCTCCTTTAGCCTAGGTCTAACCATGCCATCTCTACCCTTTCCCTCTAAATTCAATTAACTCCAATGGCTCCCTATTACCTAGAGGATCAAATAAGAAATCCTCTATTTGGCATTTAAAGCTTTTCCCAACTTGGTCTCTTCCTACCTTTCCAGTTGTCTTACACATTCCTCCCCTCCAAATACCCTCCAGTCTACCATAATGGTTAACCTGCTTCCTAACACATGGTGTACTGAGATTACACTCCATCAACTCTGTAGTTATTTTTATGTACTTTTTTATGTGCACAACCTTTTATTTCCTTGAAAGAAAGAGGAAATAAAATGAAATGAATTGAAAAATTAGGTCTGTCATTTTGTGGAAAAGATGAACTATTCAGGTATAGGTTGAATGACCTCTGAGACCTTTTCTAACTGAGATTCTGTAATAGATGATCTAGAAAGAAAAATCAAAATGAGTAAAATTGCCAACTGAAGATTTAACCAAAACCAGTTCATCAATAGATATTTATTAGTACTTACTGTGTGCTAGGAAAGAGCAACTAGAGGGTGCAGGAGATAGAGTGCCAGGCCTGGAGACTGGAAGACTCATTCCTGGGTTCAGATCTGACCTCCAATACTTACTAGATGTGTGACTCTTGGCAATTCACCTAACCATGGTTGCCTCAGTTTCTTCATCTGTAAAATGACCTGGAGAAGAAACTGGCAAATCACTCCAGTATCTTTGCCAAAAAAAACCCCAAATGGCATCATGAGGAGTTGGACACAACTGAAAAATTACTGAATAAAAATGTTCTAGAAAAAAAAGACAAAAATATTTCTTATTTATCCTGTATGTAACTTGCTTTGTGTATATTTGTTTTTGTGTATTGTCTCCCCCTTTAGATTGTAAGCTCCTCCAGGGCAGGGACTGTCCTTTGTTTCTTTTTGTATCCCCAGTGCCTGGCACACAGTAATGTTTAATAAATGTTTATTGACTGACAAAAATGAAATAGCCCTTGCTTCCAAGACACTTAGATTCACTCAGGGGAATAACATGTCGTCCAATGGAAAGAGGACTGGTTATGGAGTGATTGAACATGGATTCAAATCCTAACTCCCATGTTTGTTACTTGTGTAACCTTGAGCAAATCATTTAACTTTCCCTAGGCCTCACTTTCCTCATGTGTAAAATGACAGAGCTAGATTAGAGAGCCTATGAAGGCCTTTCCAGTTCAATATCTATAATACTGTGCACATGTAAAGGACATCATTATCCTCCTAGTCACTCATGTTCCCATGTTCCCAATGTCATTCTCAACACCATCTCTCACTCTCCCCCACATAGCCAACAAGTTGCCAAATCTCATAAATCTTATACATATTATATGTATATATATAATATATGTATGTATGTATGTATATATACACACATATGGTTCCTGAGCCCTCCCCATACAAACTAGAAAAATGTTACCTATCACACGTGCATACCAGGTTCTGAAACAGACATGTTCTTATGAATAGTACCTCTAAATGTCTGATCCTCTGCTAACAACTGCTTTTGAAAGCTCATTTCATTGTGTTTTTCATCTAAATAAGAGGTACCTTATGGACATCTCCAGATCTTTCCGAAAGGACATCCCTGTTTAGAGTTTTAGAAAAAATTCTTTCTCCCATTTATGTCAGAACATCTGTAACTAAGTAACAACAGGATTATATTGGGACCTAAATAGTTCCCATTAGAGATCCTTAGGTAAGCTTAGTCACCATATTAACATATACACAAACAGTCCCAAAGATATCCTCCTAATTAAAACCCAGAAATGATCATATGTTTTCCAGGCATATGACTGATTTTGAATAGGGGCCCAGCACTGCACTGGTCAGAAACAGCCTTGGCTTTTAAACCACACTGGATTTGTTTGGGAGTACACTCGGGCTTTCAATTTGACCCAACAGATGCTCAGAAAACATCAGATTTTGGAACTAGAAAGAATATTATCAGTTAAGTTCTGTATTTTGTAAATAAAGAAACAGAGGCTCAAAGAAGCTAATTACCTAGCCTAAGATGACATAAGGCAGCGAGGTGGCACAGTGTATAGAGCACTGAGCCTACAGTCAGGAAGACTCATCTTCATGAGTTCAAATCCAGCCTCAGACACATCCGAGCTGTGGGACCCTGGACAAGTCACTTAACCCTGGTTGCCTCAGTTTCCTCATCTATAAAATGAGCTAGAGAAGAAAATGGCAAATCACTCCAGTATCTTTGCTAAAGAAAACCCCAAATGGAGGTGAAGAATGGGACACAACTGTAAAAACAACTAAACCACAAAGATGACACAGTCAATAATGGATGCAGGACTAGACCCTAGATCTCCAAACTCCTAGGGGAGAGGCTGAGGCTGGATAGATACATGTAAAGAGGATGGATGCCTGCAGGTCACTGGAACCCGGAATAGTACCTTTCCAGTTATTTTATATACAGAAGATTTAGCATCAAACAGGGGGAGCAAATGGGATATAGATATCCTGAACTGCCTTGGGATAGGACCAAATTGCTGAAAATACTTCTATTCTATATCTTCTAGACATGGAATAAGGTACTTAGGAACAGCCCCAGATCGTTTATTCCCTCTTTACTCCTTGCTCTGAGCCTAGGGTTCTTTCAGTAGTCCTACTCCTGTCTTCCTCACTCAATTTATTCATTTAATTTTGACTGTGGCAGCCTTCACAAAATAACCTCAGGGTATAAGGCCAACAAGTAATAAGATACAGGGAATTAAAATATTTGGAAAACTTACAACCATATTAAAACTTGTTCAATCCAATGAAGCATTAAAGTCTTCTAACTCTCTTTTCCTGTTCTTACCCTGGGCTATGATACTTTATCCTGGAGATCACTGATGAGCGACTCCATATAATGTTCTGAAAAACAAACGTGTGGGGTTTTTTCCCCAGCTGGGAGTTGGGAATCTTAGGTTCTAGTTCCTGGTTCCACCACTGACTACATAGTCCTAGCCTTGGCAATAAACTTCTCTGGGCCTCTATTACCTTCTCTAAAAAGTAAAGAGGTTTACATACAAGTTACCTTCCAGCTCCAAAATCTGATTTTTTTCTGAGTCTTTTTTTGGGGATCATGTTGGAAAACATATATTTTCTTAGAAATTGGCTTGCTTTCAATGTCCAAAATTTTTTGCATACCAGCTTGCTAAGAAGATAGAAATGAGAAAAATTCAGGATTATACTTGGAGATACGGAATCATAAGATTTTAAAATTAGAAGGAACTTTATTATTTAGTCCAATGGTTTTCAAAGTTTGATCCATAGACCCTTTCGGGGAACAATAGCTTTGTCCTTGAGGTCACTATTTTTCATAATGCTAAGATGATATTTGCCTATTACAATACTCCTTCTTTTTCTGATTACACATCTGAGTGAGACTGTATTTTCTTCATATACTTCAGCCAAAAGTAAATCACAATAGATTGAATGCAGAAACAGATATGAAATTCCGGCTACTTTCTATTATGCCAGACATTAAAGAAATTGGCAAAAGAAATATAAAACAATGACACTCACTAAATTTTTGTTTTGAAAAATATACCTTTTTAAAAAATACAAAATATTATTTGTTAACATGTAATGAGTTTATTTTAAAATGAATTAATGCATATTTTTTAAAATTCTCTATTTTAATTTCTGATATAGTGTGTGTGTTTGTCCTTCATTGTTGAAGAAGACCATGTCATCAGAGAAATAATGATATGACATGCACTTGACTTTGTTTTTTTGAGTGAGGGAGGGCTGTGCAGGTCACCAGCCTCACTTCTCCCCCAGAGCCATCTGAATCCAGTGACCAGATATTCATCAGGATGACTAGAGATGACCCAGGATGAGGCAACTGGGGTTCAGTGACTTTCCCAAGGTCACACAGCGAGGTGAGATTTGAACTCAGGTCCTCCTGACTCCTGCACTGGGTGCTCTTATCCACTACACCACCTAGCTGCCTCAATTTTTAATATAGTATGTATTGATAAACATCCATATAAACAAAACTTCTTTCAGTAGGGGGATGGAGAGAAGGCCTCATCAACAATTTTTAAGAGCCCAAAGAGATTCTAAAACCAAAAGTTTTGAGAACCACTGACTTAGTCCACTATCCCACCTCCCTTTTATTTTACATGGGTAGAGGTGTCTCTGAGGGTATTGGATTACATTTCCAATACAGTTATATTTTCCTTGGCACAGAGTTCATTGGAAGTCCTCTTAGGGACTCTATTTCCTATTAGATAACACTGTGTATCTAATCCTGAGTGATGGGTGATTGCATCACGAGAAGCTGTGACTAGGGAGGATAGACAGAACGATTATAGTGAAGCTTGATAGGGACTTTGGTGTTAAGGAAAGAGGAGAGCTTAGTGGAGACTTCTGAGATTAGGAGCCACATGGAGAGTGGGTGTCATCCAGGAGCCCAGGAATCCCAGTATGTTCCAGAGGATCTAGGAAGTAGTTAAAACAATCTTCAAGTTCAAGAATTCGTAAAAACAGAGGAGCTGGAGCCCACATTTTCAGCATGAGCATTTACATTTCAGAAATCAGAAAATGACTACACATTAGGGCTTAATTTATTGTTTCATCAATGGTCTAGACTTCAAAAAGTGATAAAGCAAATGTTAATGATGCAGATTAAGTTTAACAGAGAGTTAGTTGTTTCAAAAAATCAAAATTAAAAAAAATTTACCAACATACCCAGACTTGCATGGGTAGCTATGCTCATCTTATTTTGATTGGAAAGGGAGAATGAAACAAAAAGATCTTTCCTTGCTCTGAAATATGAGTCTCAGTTGATTGCTTTAGATTGTAATCTCCCAGGGATGTTGGTGAGTTTGTTTCTGTATTCTTTTGCCAGATGCTTGAATCCTAATTAAATGTTTTACTTTTAAAATTCCTGCTCTTGGTCTGGTCACAAGGCAGCCCATGCCCTGTTTCTGACTGGGGGTGGTGGGAGCTAGAGAAAGGAAGATTTCACCTCCTGTCTCCTTGCTAGGTTTCCAAATGCCTTGAGGGCTACAACATGGCTGGGTCCTGTTTATGGCTGGCTCCATCTGGGCTTAGATCACACTGCCTCTTGCCTCCTCTCTAGGTTTCAAGAGGGCTCCAATACTGCCAGGTTTGCCCCCAGAATGGCCCAGGATGCAGCCTCCTGGCTGTGTGAAAGGCCTCCTGGAGCAACACACAACCTCTTGCCCATGTGTGCTATGACACAGGCTTCCAGATGCTTTTTAAGACACAAAAACGGTGAATTTGGCCATTGAGGGTTGCGCCTAAACCTTACTTTAAACTTACTAATTACCAACCTTAGAATACTCTTCCCAGCTTCATTTCTCACTTATTGATGCATTTTATACCCCCTTACTCTCCTTACCCCAGGGAAACCAAACCCCCAAACCTCTGTTGCTTCATTTGTATCCACCTCAACCTTTCCCATATGTTACTCCATATCAAATGAACCCCTTCTACTGCATCCTCTGGATCTTCTTCTCCATAAAGTTATTTTCATCTTATACCACTTCCTTGGTCGCTCCTTTTAGCATTCACTGAGACCTGGTTCCCTCCAGATGACGCTGTATCTTTCATCACCCTTTCCAGTATACTCTATACCTTCCTTCATACTCTGAACTCACTACTTGCAGTGGGATACTGAATATCAAATATAACATCTTTCCTACCTTTCCAAATCTTCCTGCATACTACTCCCATATACCTATTCTACAATCCAGACATACTGACCTAATTGTCATTCCTCACAATGCTCCTGCATCTCCCATCTCCATCTTTGCACAGGCTGTCCCCCATGGCTTGTATGTACTCCTTCCTAATCATAGAATCCCTCTGCCTTCCTTTCAGACTAACCCAAAGCCTCACCCCCTCCAGGAGTCCTTTTCAGTTTCTCCTCTTGTACTAATGCTCTCCTCTCTATTCTGTCTCCTTCATGTAAGTATTTGCTACGCACCCACTTACTTACCTCTTGGGTAACAAAACACCCACTTAACACTGGAAAATCAACAAATATTCCCTTATTACAACATATTTGACAAGTACTTTGCTCTTTTCTCAAGTCTCTCAAGTCCCCTACAAGTAAGGACTGGAAGAAAACAGCTCCAGCCTAGATCAGAATTGTTTTTAGACTTTCATTCAATGTCTTTTGTTGCACAAGGTGCCCAAGACAGGTAGGGCTCCCAGCCTTGAGGGATGGAGTTCCCCCAACCTCCTTGGGTCCCCCTCAGGAGCACCTGATGTAGTCTGAACAATTTCATTGAAGGAATTGGGCAGGTTTAGTCTGGAGAAAGACAATTCCGGATAGACAATGATACCTGTGTTCAAGTATGTGAAGGCTGTCATATGGAGGAGGGATTAGATGTTCTGTTTGGTCCCAGAGGGCAGAAGCAAGAATAATAGGTGGAAGTTACAAAGACACAAATTTAGGCTGGATGTCAAGGGAGAAAAGCAGAAACAAAAACACTTCTAAGAATTAGAGTTGTCCAAGAATACAATGGGCTACCTTTTACTCAGTCATCTAACATTTATTAAACACCTGCTATATGCCAGACACTATGCTAACCTCTAGGAATACAGAGCAAAATAAAACATTGTCTCTGCTTTCAAGGAGATCTGGAAAGATAAAGGTTGTGTTATAGAGGTGAATCCTTTTAGCTATGGAGTGGCACAGTGGATAGAGTGGCAGGCCTGAAATCAGGAAGATGAGTTCAAATATGACCTCAGACACTTGCTAACTATGTGAGCTTGAGCAACAACAAACTGTTGGCCTTAGTTTCCTTATCTTTAAAATGTGCTGAAGAAGGAAAAGGCAAACCACTCCAGTATCTCTGCCAAGAAAACCCCAAATAGAGCCACAAAGAATGAGACACGACATTAAAAAGTGATTTAATAACAACTAAACTAAGTGACTGCTGAGGTCCCTTCAAACTTATAAATCCTGTGATTCTGTGAATGTACTTTCAGCTCAATTCATGACTTTTCATTCCTTTCCTTCACTTGGCACTTAAAGCTTCCTAAGATGGTATCCAATTAAAACCTAGGATAACTGAAATTTGGTGCAAATTTAGAATAAAAAGATACCAAATAACCCATTAGAATTCAATATTATTCAGTTCTGAAGTCTAATTTTTTAAAAAAATGAGAGGTTGAGAGACAATGTGATGTTGTGGATACCTGAAGTGGAATCATGAAGACCCGTGTTCAAAATCCCCCCTTCAACATCTATTTAGCTATGAAATATATTTGATCCCCTTTTGTAACATAGAAATGATACCATAAGAGTCAGCATAAGGTTTGACTGTATTTTGCTAACTTTCAAATGCCTTATAAACTTCAATAACAACTGTCCCAAAGTGTGTCTGGGTCCTGCAAGGGATAGAAAGCCACAACAAAACTCCTTCATTTATTGATTCCTTGAAAGCCTGGACTTTCATATTTATTCCGAGTACTGCCATAATTACAACTCAGATTTCTCTAACATTTTAAGGTACGAAAAGTATTTTCTACATAACACGAAGAGACCAAAGAAAAGGGGAAAGAAATTGTAGGTGCAAAAATATTTATAGCAGCTCTTTTTGTGGTGGCAAAGAAATGATAATTGAGGGGGGTGCCCATCAGTTGGGGAATGGCTAGAAAATTATCCTATATGATTGTTATGGAATACTACTGTGCTACAAGAAATGACAAACAGGATTATTTCTGAAAAAATTGGGAAGACTTGTATGAACTGATGCAAAGTGAAATGAACAGAAGCAAAGAACATTGTACACAGTACCAGCAATATTGTAAGGATGATCAACTGTGAAAGACTTCTGATCAAGACAATTCTAAAAGATTCATGATAAAAAATTCTATCCACCTCCAGACAGAGAACTGATGAGCCCTAAGTACAGATCCAAGAATACTTTTTCATTTTACTTATCTTGCTTGTTTTTGTTCTCTGCAACATGACTAATATGGAAATATATTTAACCTGACTTCACAGGTATAGTTGACATCATATTGATTACCTTTTCTATGGGTGGGATATGGCTGGGAGGGACAGAGAATTTTGAACTTAAAGTTTTAAAAAATCAATGTTAACATAGTTAATTAATGAAAAATAGAAGTTTATAGCTTTAGAATTACCTAAAGCCCTGAGAAGACTATCTCAGGGTCATGAATAACCAGATTAATGAAAATTAATCAATCTAAACCTTTGCTGTACAAAGCACTTTCTATATTAAATTTCGTTTTGTACATAAAAAATCAGATTTGCCCCAAAATGTACCTCTAGGGGCTCAGAAATGGTTAGAAGGCAAACAAAAACTGATCCCTTAGTAATTCATTTCATAGCTAGAAAAAGAAATCAGATGCAAGAGTAATTAAGATTGAAAGGATTTTTTCCCCTTTCTTCTCAAAGGCACAAATCAAAACAAGAAATGGATCTCCATGGGTGTTTCCAAGGTCTGACAGGGTTCTAAGCAGATCAGATTGGAGAATATAGCCATGATGTCATGACTCCATCTCTTGCCATTCCTTCCCATGGTGACAAATAGAGCCATAACTAGAAATGTCAGCAATGGAGGCAAATTCACTGCTAGTGAATGGAAGGTTATTTAAAGTATAACTGCTCCTGTGGAAGGATGAAGGTCACTGAAGACAGAATTCAGAATAGTTTAAGAGTATGAGGAAGAGTAAGTAGGGAAGGAAGTGTTGGGTTGGAAAAGAAGACTGTGAGCCAGATCTGAATTTATTTGTGAGGGGAGAGAGTGAACCAGAGGTCCATAAATTATAGCAGTGAGGATTTAGATGGAGTAGAGAGAACTTTAAATGTAGTTACTGGATGATGGCATCAGAAGGAAGGGCTGAAAATGGCACTGAAGGAACAAGGAGTGTGAGAGAAGATACAGTTAACTCTGCAAAAGCTGCCAAGAGATGTTAGTGGCATTGAGAGAAAACTAAATTTCAATGAGTACCAAATGAAGGAAGTAATGTAAGAAGAAAAAAGAACTCACTGCAAAGGCATATGTTAATAAATAACTATAATCATAAAAATAGCTCACATTTATATGGTCTTTAGGGCTTGCAAAGTCCTTTACAAATATTATCTCATTTTATCTTCACAAAAGGAGGTAGGTATTACTATTATCCCCTTTTTACAAATGAGGAAACTGAGATAGAAAAAAGTTAAATTACTTGCCCAGGGTCACATAGCAAGTAAGTGTCTGAGGCAGGATTTGAACTCAGGTCTTCCTAAGTCTAAGTCCCATTCTCTATGAGATTTAGAGCTGGAAGAGTTACCTTAGAGGTCATTTGTTTTACAGATTAGGAAATTGAGACCCAGAAAAGTTAAGTAGCTTTTCTAAAGTCATTCAACTAGTAATTGGCAACAAAAGAATTCAAACCAAGGTACTCTGATCCTAAATCCAACAATTTTCCCACTGTATGACAATAGACATTTGGGTACGGAGAATTCAGCAGAAGAAGAATGAAGAACAGATAAGGACTGGGGAGGGCTAATTTTGAATTTACTGTAGCAGGTGAAAGAGTGGATTCATGACTGTGAGACCTTGGGAAGTGACAAGAAGGTGAGGAAGTAGGAAGGTCTAGGCATTTGGTGCTGGGATGGGCAGGGAGGGGGAGGAGAGGAGTGAGAATCTGTCAGAGGGAGTCATTTCCCTGCTTCTCCCATGCTGCTATCTGGAATGGAACCCACCATCATCTAGTGCTAGTTCCACACTCATTCTTGCTCTGATATCAAGAATACTTTGCTGATTTCTCAGGGAAACCTTCTTTAGGAACATCTGGGATTATTGCAAAAAGGCCACACTGATGGAGCAGGTTTCTTAAAGTGAGACAAGATCAGACAAGGGCAGGGAAAACTGAGTCAGTAAGGGAAGCCAAGATTTCACTTTCCAGGCAACTTCTGAGTCAGCTCTCTTGCAGAGGACACACTTTGGATCCTTGACACTAGGAGGCTATGAAGATCAGCACAGGGTGTTAGGTAGACAGATGCCAAGGGATGGACTTTGCCTGGTGGTGAGTCATACAGTCTGGAAATCTGCCAGAAGCATCAGGCAGTTCTGATATTTTGTCTTCAAGGAGAAAGTCTGCTAATAGGAATAAATCTTTTAGAAAGAACACACTTGCTCTCACGCTTCATCAGCCCTCCATCTCTTTTAATATCTCATCTGCAAACATATGTGTTTCCCCTTGCTAATATTCTTTCTGAATTTTAATTTTAGCTTTTTGTTATTCTGAACTTGATAAACATCAACAAACTGAACATTTTCATATACACAGAAAAGAAAAAAAGGATTGTATATGAAACACTGAACATTTTGTATAGCCTAGATTTTTGTCAAGAATGTATAATTCAACACAGTAGATAGTACCAAGATGGGCAGGTAGGTAGGGCAGTGGATAAAGTAGCAACCCCAGAGGAAGGAAAACCTTAGTTTAAACCCAGTTTCAAACATTTACTAGCTGTGTGACCCTGGGCAAGTCACTTAACCCTATTTGCCTTAGTTCCTCATCTGTAAAATGAGCTGGTAAAGAAATGGCAAACCAGTGTCTTTCTCAAGAAAGTCCCAAATTGGGTCACAGAGAGTCAGACATGACCGAAACAACTCATCAGCAGTTTTAAAATTGTCCTGCTTGTCTACATCTCCTTCTGTTTTCTTCTGGACATTTAAAAAATATTTCAATAAAGTTCTTTTATTTTCCTTTTCTTTTTTTTTTTTTTTTTAGCATCACTACTATTAGTTTCTCCTCTCTCTTCTACAGGTTTCCCTCAATCCCTCACTTAAAACAAATAAGCATAAACAAGTGAAACAAATCCACAGTTTAGTCATATCTGAACATAATTGTCCCATTCTGCACCTCGATTCCATAACCTCTGTGTCTAGAGAAGAGAAAAGTGTTTTATCATCAGTCTCCTGGAATCTTAACAGTTGGTCATTGCATTTTCAGAGTTCTTAAGTTTTTTAAAGTTGTTTTTCTTTTATGATGTAGCAGTCATTACAAATCATATAAATTGTTCTCCTGGCTCTGCTTACTTCATCTTGCATCAGTTCATACAAGTCTTGCAAGATTTTGCTAAATCTGTTCCCTTTTGTCATTTCTTACAGCACATAAACCATAATTTGTTCAGACATTCTTCAATTAGTGGACATCTACTTTACTCCGAATCCTTTGTTAAAACAAAAATTACTACTACAAATATTTTTGCTTATATAGTTTCTTTCCCACCTTCTTTGATCTCTTTGTACTAATGGTGGTATCACTGGGTCAAGGGGTACATACAGTTCGGTGACTTTTGGTTTATAATTACAAATTGTTTTCCAGAATGACTGCATAAATCCAACTCTACCAACAATTCGGAGCCTAACATAACACAGTTACTCCAACAATTATAATTTTTACATTTTTGTTATCTTGGTCAATCATTCAGATCAAGGTTGTTCAAAGATGCTCCAAATGGACCTAACACAACTAAGGTCTTCTGTAATCAGAAGAGGATAGGAAAAGGTGAAAGAAGAGTTCAAAAATAACACAAAAATTCTTTCATCTACCTCTTTGCTGTAGAGGTTGGGGGCAGGGGTCTAAGGGTATAAAATAATGTACATACTGTCATACATGGTCAATATATTAATTGATTTTGCCTAACTTTTTTCAACTTTTTTTAAATTTTATTTTTCATTTTTAACACAGTTTATATCACATAAGGCAATTCCAACTTGTGGTCAGGTGATACTTCTTTTTAAAGCATTTACAATATAGACGACAAAAGAATTTTTTTTTAAACATTAACCAACTGAGATACAAGTAATATTTGTGTTTGCTAGCTTCACGAGCCCTTGACTTAATTGTCTCCACACTATTACTAAGAATTAAAGCACTCTAACTTATTGTGGTTGGTCTAAAGTCCTAAGCCTAATAGCTTAATTTTAGACTTAACCTCGGATGTTCCCCTATCAAACAATCTATAATTTAATAGATCTGGTATTAAGCTTACAAACCTTTTGACTATAGGAAGTAGCCACTAAGAGTAGGGACATTACAGGGAACCAATATCTCCCCAACTTCATGTCAATTCCATGTAGGAGTAGATTTATCAGCTTGCATTCAGTCAGGCTTAAAGTCTGCCAGGTTTCAGTGGGGAAACTGAGTCAGGAGAATCCTACCTCAGCCCAGGCTGAACAGCGGCTCTCCCACCCTTCCCATGAGATTGCCTTTTTCAGTTCATACCAGCATCTCACAGACTTACTGGCATCATGGATTGGAGGCTCAGACCACCTTTCTTGCTACCCATACCTGGAGTTAGACTCAGAACAGTCACTTAATAGACCCATAGCATCTTAAAATAGCAAGTTCCAATAACCAGGTTTCAAATATGACTATAATTTCACTTTGGCTAAGGAACATCTTTTGAGGAAAGTTTTAAGTGACTTACATGCCTTTCTATACATGTTCTAGTTCCTGATTAAATAGCAATCATAAAATCAAATTTACCATTAAAACCTTAATGTTTCTATCAATGCCAAATTTTACCTGAAGTTACCTGCCTCTAGGAAATTTAGACTAAAATTCTTTCCCCCAAACTAAAAATGTCTTTGATTTATTCTCAGTAATTAATTCAGTTAATTGTTTTAATACTAATTGCTTTTACATCATTTTGTAACACGTCCAATTTTTCTCCCCATCACTCCCCTCCCCCTGCTTCCTAATACCTTGCATTTTTATTACTCCTCCCCTCAATGTACCCTTCCTTCTATCACACCCCACCCTTCCCTTAACCCCATCTTCTCTCTTTTCTTGTAGGGTAAGATAAATTTCTATACCTCATTCCTTGTATTTCTTATTTCCTGGTTATATGTAATAAAAATTCTCAACATTTGTTGCTAATACTTTGAATTTCAACTTCTCTCCCTCCCCCTGTCCCTCCCCAAACCCAGTGAGAAGGCAAGCAATTCAATATAGACTAAATATGTGTCATTTTGCAAAAGACTTCCATAATAATCATGTTGTGTAATACTAACTATATTGCCCTCTATCCTACTCTATCCCCCCTTATTTTTTTATATATTTTTTTATTCTCTCATTTGACCTTGTCCCTTCCCAAAAGTGTTTATTTCTAGTTACTCCTTCCTCCCATTTGCCCTTCCTTCTATCATTCCCCTCACTCCATTTGTTGCTTCCTCCCCTGCTTTCCTGTGGTGTAAGATAGATTTTCACATCAAATTTAGTAAGCATGTTATTCCCTCCTTCAGCCATATGAGGAGAGAGTAGTTTCACTTTCCCCTCTCCCCTTCTCCCTTTTCTTCTCCATTGAACAAGATTTTTCTTATCTCTCTCATGAGTTATAGCCTGCCCCATTCCATTTCTCCCTTTCTCCTTGCAGTATTATCCTTCCTCACCCCTTAATTTTTATTTTATTTTGGGGGGGGTTTAGATATCATCTCTTCTGATTCTGAACAACCTGTACTCTGTGTGTGTGTGTGTGTGTGTGTGTGTGTGTGTGTGTGTGTACAATCCCTCCACCTGTGCAAATACTGAGAAAAGATTCAAGAGTTATAAATATTTTCTTTCCATGTAGGAATGTAAACATTTCAGCTTTAGAAAGTTTTTTATGATTTCTCTTTCCTGTTTACCTTTTCATGCTTCTCTTGATTCTTGTATTGGAAGGTCAAATTTTTCTATACAGTTCTGGTCTTTTCCTCAATATGAATGCTTCATAGTCCTCTATATCACTGAATGACCATTTATTCCCTTGAAATATTATACTCAGTTTTTCTGGGTAGGTGATTCTTGGTTTTAATCCCACTTCCTTTGACTTCTGAAATATCCTATTCCAAGCCCTTCAATCCTATAATGTTGAAGCTGCCAGATCCTGTGTTAACCTGATTGTATTTCCACAATACTCAAATTGTTTCTTTCTAGCTGCTTGCAGTATTTTATCCTTGATCTGGGAACTCTAAAATTTGGCCACAATATTCCTAGGAGTTTCTCTGTTCAGGTCTCTTTCAGGAGGTGACTGGTGGATTCTTTCAATATTTATTTTGCCCTCTGGTTCTAGAATATTGGGGCAGTTTTTCATGATAATTTCATGGAAGATAATGTCTAGGTTCTTTTTTTGATCATGGCTTTCAGATAGTCCCATAATTTTTAAATTATTTCTTCTGGATCTATTTTCCAGGTCAGTTGTTCTTCCAATGAGATGTTTCACATCTTCTATTTTTTTCAAACTTTTGGTTTTGTTTTTTAACTGCTTGGTTTATCTCATAGTCATTCATTTCCCTAAACCCAATTCTCTCTTTCAACAAATTATTTTGTTCAGCAAGCTTTTGAATGTTCTCCTGCATTTAGCTAATTCTGCTTTTTCAAGCCTCCTTCTCTTCATTGGCTTTTTGGATCTCTTTTTCCAGTTGAGTTAGCCTCTTTTTAAAGGTGTTATTTTCCTCAGCATTTTTTTGGTTCTCCTTTAGTAAACTGCTAACTCTCTTTTCAAGCTCTTCTATTGCCTGAGCCCAATTTAAGATCCCTTTGGAGGCCCTGGAGGCAGGGGCCTTGACTTCCTCTGACAGTATGCCTTGTTATTCCTCATCCAGAAGGATAGGAGAAGATACCTGTTCACCAAGAAAGTAATTTTCTATGGTCTTATTTTTTTTCCCCCTTTTTTGAGCATTTTCCCAGCCAGTTACTTGACTTCTGAGTTACCTTTCCACAACCACCTTGCCTCCAGTTCCACCAAGCCAGCACTGGGGGCTGAGATTCAGATGAGCTGCTACAATCCCCCAGGGACTTTAGGCAGGGGCAGGGCTGCTATTCAGTGTGAGATTAAGATCAGCTGCTCAGGTAGGGGCAGGGCTGCCACACAGGCTCAGTTCCCTCAGGGGCTTTAAACTGAGACCTTCAACAATGGATGCGGGCTGCTGCCTGCCTTGGGAGCCCTGGTCCACTGCTGCCTCCACTACTGCCACCTGAGGAGGCCCAAGCTACAGGGATACTCTGCTCCCTTCTCGCCCAGCTGAAAAACTCTTTCACTGACCTTTAGCACCTGTGGGTTGAGGGATCTAAGCTGCTGCTGGAGATTCTGTCCCTGAAGCCTGCTCTGTCCAGCTCCTCCTGGTGCTGCACAGCCAAGGCTGGGCTGGGCTCTGCTCTGCATCCAGTGCGACAGACCTTTCCCGTCAGTCTTTCAGGTCACTCTGGGCTAGAAATCTCCTCCATTCAGTTGTTCTGTGGCTTCTGCTGCTCTAGAATTTGTTGAGAGTCTTTCTTTACAAGTATTTTATGGGCTGAGGGGGAAGAGCTAGTATGTGTGCATCTTTCCACTCTCCCATCTTGGCTCCCCTCCTTTTTTTCAACTTTAAAAAGAAAAAACTCAATTACAAGGAGAACTCACTGGATGTCTGAGGGACAGTAATATATTCAGAAATATATGTGATAAAAAGCACAGCACATCAATTAAATATTGTAAGATGAAATATATTTCTATATAGGATAGTCAATTTAATATAGTGGAAAGAACAATGGGTTTGAAGTTAATTCAGTTCTACCTTTCTAAAGCACCTACTATGTTTGGAGAATTGTGCTAGGTATTTGGAAAATAGACAAAGACAAATAAGATGTATTCCTGGTCCTCAAGAAGCTTACAATCTCAGAGGTACCAGAGATTTGTGTTTGAATTCTGACTCTACCACTAGCTGTATAATCTTGGGTAAGTCATTTAATCCCTATGAACCACAATTTAGCCA
Source organism: Notamacropus eugenii (assembly GCF_028372415.1). Lineage (NCBI taxonomy): Eukaryota > Metazoa > Chordata > Mammalia > Diprotodontia > Macropodidae > Notamacropus > Notamacropus eugenii. Next base: position 336,895,438 of record NC_092874.1, on the reverse strand, counting down.
TCTGTAAAATGGAAATGGAAATGGAAAATATGCACTTTGCCTACCTAGAGAATTCCTGTGGGGACCAAAAGCCATAATGTATGTGAAGCCCTTATCTCATTACATCAAAAGGGCTGTGATTTCATCAGCGTGAATCTCTCCACTGAGACAAACTGAAACCCCCTTTCCAGGAGTTTATAGTCAGTCTTCATTAAATGCCTGGCTTCTCTGCACTTAGCTAGGTCGGTCTTCAAATGATAGATACATAATCTGTCATAACTGAAGCCTTTCTGTTTTGGTAGGAGCTGTCCAAGGTTATACTACTCTGTCACAGCATTTGAGACTACAGTCAACTCCAGACTACAGTGAGACGTAAGGTATAGCTTTAGTAGTAGATATGGAAGAAGTTATTATTCTGGCTTTCCATACCATACATGTTGTTTTCAATTCCAAGGTCTTTCAAGTGCAGGTCTTTCTGCAAAGCTCTGCATTTTGATAGAATAGGGAGGAAAGAATAGTGGGTGATTAACTCATACTGATACTAATTAAAGCAATATTCAATTAGTATGTTGCACATTTTAATTACTTATTTACAACATGTAATTGATAGTGTTTTATGTACACCATTTGCCAAAGTCACCTTAAAAGTTTGGAGTCCTCAGATCACACCTGCATTTTCTCTTGGCACCTTGCTTCCTTACTTGGTCCCCTTCCACCAGACCGAGGACAGTGCTTGCAACTCCCTGGTTTCTGATTCCCAGAGCAAAGTGTCGGCTTTCTCTCAGCTGCTCAACAGCCAGGACAAACCTTCACATTCACAAATGAGCAGGGGAGTGAAAGACAACATCAACAGCAGATGTGGATGCTGAAGGCTGTCTTCTGGGAGCTAACAGAGCAGAAAGGGGCAGCCAACACAAGTGCTGCCACAGCAAGAGGCTGTTTTTATACCTCAACCTTGTCCTTCTTGCCTGTCAGGCCCAAGGAGATGATGCACCTGAGAAGACCCACCTGGAGGGTCACCTGTACCTGAAAGGCATTAACTTCCCCAATCAATTTCAAAAGTCAGCAACCCACCCAGTCAAGGAAATGTGTGCATGTGACCCCAGCCTCCATCTTTTTTTTACTGTAATTTGCCTATCCTTTCTGTAATTTTCTGTACCCTTTCATCCCCTATCAGCTTCCTGGTCCCTCAGGCAACACTAGCCTTGGAGCCAGGAATCCTCTGTTCAAAGCTTAGCCATTAACAAAATCTGTGGCTTTTCTAGGTCAATGTATTCCTCTGACCTTCAACTCCTTGATCTATTAATCACAAAGAAGAATATTTGTATTACCCACTCACAGAATTATTGTAGAAGAAATAGAGTGGTATATAATAAGTGAGCTATGACTATTCTCATCCCTTCCCTCTTCATCCAAAACCGTTATCCAGAAAGCTTTCCTATCAGTCAGTTATATTTTGGCATGAAATTAACCCAATGTATTATCTCATCTAGAGATATCTGCATTTTAAGCTTCATATGCAATTATGGGTTTAAAGGCTTTTTGTTTTGTGGGAGAAAAATCACATATCACCCCCAAAGTTGGGAAGGTACAAGAAAAAGAAACAATGGAGTTGTGATCGGGTAAAACTGTGCCTGGAGTGAAATCTATTAGGCAGGTAAGTGTGGGTAGGATGGAGCAATGATACTGTTAGAGGGAGGTCAGTGAGTAGCATAGAGAATAATTCCACTGAGAGGGTCCCTCTAAGGAGATTATGTCCCATGTGTTTGGAAGAGTCACTGTGGTAGGGGGTAAGGTCAGCTATGGAGGAGTAATAAGTATTATTACTGCAGAAACTTGACCCCCTTGGTGAAGACAAATTCCTTTCCCCATGATAGTTCCTGGGGAAAAATTCCATTTGTTCAGTGCTGATTCTGACTCTGAAAATTCCCTTTAGAGTCCCTGAAACATCCTTAACATAACCTGTTCTGTAAGGGTAACACTTCATTGAGAAATCAAATAGGAGCTGTCCTGAAAAAGAGAGCAAACTAAGGAAGGGTAGCAGAGGTTCCTAAAAGGAAGGTGTAGACCTTCCTCTTTGTGCCTCCCCATGCTGAGGCATCCTTGGGCCTTTCTAGATATCAGTCATTGATCTGGACTCTTGGACGCTGCTCCCTAGTTCCCATGGCCAGACAAAATGAAGAACTTGGATCCTAATTGTGAACGTCACAGTAAGGGACACACACACACACACACACATATACACACAGACACACACACATATGCATATATGTAAGCATATATAATGTGATGGAGAGTACACTAAACCTGGAGCCAGAAGACCAGGGTGATATGTTCTCTACTTCCTATCTATATGACCTTCGAACAAAGGTCATTTAACCTCTCTCCACATCAGTTTTCTCATCTCTAAAATGAAAGGGATTGATTGTATGGTAGGAGAAATATTTTCACCCTTTCTGCTCCCATGCAGATTAGGTTAGTTTTTCCTTAAAAGGTTCTGAGACACTACATAAGACTTGGTTGGCTCAGGGGAATAAGGGCTCAGTCTCATATCATTTTCTCATTGCCTGAGGAAAAAGCAGCTGTAAGAAGTGAAAGGGGCTCTGAGATGCTTAGCTGGTGAATCATGACAGGAGTCTCACTCAGTCAAATCACCTCAAAGCGGATTCTCAACTCTTATCCTTACAGAATATTCTTTTCCTTTAGGCTCCTACAAATGCATAATTTTGTTCCAATATCGAACCTGAATTATCAGAGGAGCGGCCTGAATCAGGCTCAGCCTAGAACATATTGTTAAGATTCCTTCCAGTCATACAGTAACTCTGATTAGGTGAGCTCACATAGTCTTTGCTACCTAAAATTGATGGTTTTCAAAAGTTTGGAGGTTTGATTCTCAAGACCTAAAACCTAAGAAATAATGATGTTGCCATCAGCAACAGCGCACAAGTGTGTGTGTGTGTGTGTGTGTGTGTGTGTGTGTGTGTGTATACACAGAGAGAGAGACAGAGACAGAGAGAGAGGTACTTACTATGTGCCAGGAACTGATCTAAGGGCTTTACAAATACTATCTCATTTGCTAAGCCATTTGAATATAATGAGGCATGTGTCTGGTAACTGATGAGGTAATCTATAGTCGTTAAACTGTTAGATTTGGGAGAGGTAATAGTGACTTGTCACTCCCTGGTAATCCTGACTAATGACATGAGAAATTGCCTGGTCTAATGGAAACACCATCTCAATTCTGTATTGAATGGAATTGAAAAACAAACTCAAATTAAACATATCTGACACATAGAGCATTCATTTAACAAGCATTTATTAAGCACCTACTATGTGGCACACACGGTGTTAGCGTTGGAGATATGAAGGCAAAAAAGGGAACAGTTCTTGCTGTCAAGTAATTTAGCATCCTGTGGAGGAAAACAACATGCCAGCATGTTCATTTGAAGATCCCCTAAAGATGCTTCATGGGGGAAAAAAGGTACATCATAGGACCTTAAGAGTCCATAAAATACAGCTTTAAAACAACCAGTCTACAAAATTAAAATCCAAATATCAGAGTTTTTGGCTCTGTAAGGAAAACAGTTTGCCTCCTTAAAGTATTGAACAAGAAAACCTCAGGGAAGTTCAAAACCTCATGACAGGGAAACTGAGACACTTTATAAGACAAGTGGTAATGGCCCAAAGTCCCTTTTCCCATTGGGAGGGTGATGGAGTTTGAATATCAAATAGCCACCAATTCCCTTGGAGTCTACCTTTCCCCAGCCCCCACTAATGTGAATCAGCACAAGTTCCCAGGTTCGGGTTCTTCCCTCCACTTCGTCCATTCCTAGTCTCTCTAGACCTAGATAAGAACCTTATAAAAACATGTGAGACTTTATTGGATTGGAGAAGGATACTGATTCATTCTCTCCATGGTCCTAAGTGTGGTGCCCAATTCCACCAAAGTCCTGGACAGCAAATCTGACCTATTTTCATATTTCTTCCCTAACTTCCTTTCCTTCTGTGAGTGTCTCCCTCAATAAAGTTAGCTTGTTTTATTGTCTTCTTGTGAATTCTGTGTTTCCTTGTACTGGTCCTTTGAGATTCCAAACTTTTCTAAGTCTGTCTAAAGACATTGAGTTATACAAATCCTGACCTTAATACTTCGTCAATGAAAGTGACTTTGGGTAAGTTGGAGAGACCCGGGAAGTTGAAGGGAACACTGGATGCTTTGTTTCTTTCCTTTACTGCCTGAAAGGGCCTGGAGCAAACCAATCTGTTGCCTTACTGGTAGATGTGTCAAAATAGGAAGAAAAATATCATGCGCCTTGAGACTTGAGAGTAGTTGTGTGAGGATGAATGAGATAATGTCTGTCAAGCACTTATGGCTTCTTGGAATATTGGAGCTTTACAAACGTGCTATTTATAAACTCTGTGGTCTGCCCATGCCAGGCGACTTCTAATGCGGCATATTCATTCTCTTGCTAAGTATTTCTAGAACTTATTTCTACCTCAGACACAGCCCAAACCCAGCTCTGATGAATTCTGGTAAGTGCTTTAAAAAAATGAAAGAAAAGCAAAGAAACCTCACCTGTACTGGGTCTGACTTTAATCACACTCATCAAACAGGGGATTTGGCAGACTTTCATTTAAGACTTGAGTTGTATGCTTTTTAATTATTTTAATTTTGCCAAGACATCCAGGTATAATACATATCCTTTATAAATTACAGAATAAATGCTGTGAAGGGCATGGGTGCAGAAGGGCCATGGATCAGAAAAGTTCTTCAGAGGATAAGTTCTATTTCTGGCAGCACAGAACAACTTAGCACACACTTATCATTATTATTAATGGGCCAGGTTGATGGGCTTGCTCTGTGGGTACAACTCAATTCAAATGTAGTTCTTGGGATTCAGTACCTCACTGTTCTTTAGCATAAGCCCTTATGAAATGTGACCAATTCTTTAAAAACAATTATTGCTGCTAGAGAAAAAGGGATTGGCAAAATATTCCAAAGTTAGTACTTACTCAGAAGTAGAAATGGAAATGAATTTTAGAAATGTTTGCATTCCTTTTGATGTGAATCCACTGCTTGCTGTCAACTTCCTGGTGCCTGATACAGAGAAAAAGATTTGAAGATAAGCTAATGAGTTCAGGAAAATAAGTTGCATTATCTGGTGACAATGAATTGGTAGGAGGATTTCCATGAGTTCCTGGCCCTGTGCTGTCTCGGCGTACATTATTTAGAAGGAACTAGTGGATAGTGCACAGGAATAAGAGCCAGGAAGACCTGAGTTCAGAGTCTTCCTTAGATTCTTATTAACTTCATAACCTTAGACCAGACACAACTTCTCTGTGCCTCAGTTTCCTCATCTATAAAATGGGGATAATAATAGTACCTATGGAGTTTTGGTGAAGATCAAGTGAGGAAAACATATGTAAAGTACTTTACATAAAGGTCAGTTACTAATTCCACCCCTACTATTATTACTATAACTACTACTATATTATATTCAATTCTACTATATTATATTATATATTATACTATATTATTACTATAATATAGTATTTCTCTTCCTCCTCCTGCTGCTACCATTACTCTCTTAGCCTCACTGTGTACAAATGACTCACAGGAGTATTCTTAAAAACAATTTTAAAAATTTTTCATGTTATCATGAACTTGATTAACATCAGCAAATGTGAATATTCCTTTTACAAAATAGCACAGAGAATTTCATATAATACCATAAATCTCTATAACATACAATTTATTTTCCTATGTTGGTGGTGGTGGTTGTATTTGTCGTTTGTTCTTGAAAAAGACCGTGACATCAGAAAGTGATGCTATGACTTCTGATTGAATTGGTTTTAAGTGAGGCAGGGCTGTATAAAATCACCAGCCTCACTCCCTCCTCCAGAGCATCTGGGTCCAGTGGCCAGATATGAATCAGAACAACTGAGATAGCCCTGGATGCAGTGGGACACCTTAGCCTCTTTAAGCTAAGGTCTTTCCCAGGTCTCAGTTTGACTAAGGCAACACCCATTCAGTGATTCAAACTAGAGTAATTAAGAAATGAGGCAAGAAACTGCCTCTTTTACATAGTCAAAAAAAATTAATCTGGGAGTAGAAGCTCTCAAGATTTCTGACCTAACAAAAACAATTGCTATTTACATTCACTCTGACCAAACAATGACCAAGTGGGGCTTGATTTGAGACCTATTGTTGGCCAATCAATGAGAGCCCGAGCAATTTGGGTTTAAGTCTTGGTCCTTAAGAAAGAAATCTAGCTTGTAAAACCCAAGAAATCTTGTGAAGGTTTCAGGAATCAAAATTTCCATTCCTTTGGGAGAACACACTATATGGACAGAAGAGAGGAGAAGAGAGGAGGAAGCAACTGCATTGCCCAACTAGAACTGGCCAGTTGGGTCCCAGTGTTTTTTATGTAACCCATGACTCAAAGCCCATCAAAGTCTCTAGTGTAATAAATTGGCAGTAAGGATGTGATAGAGGTGCCAGTTCCTCTAGATGCCAGCTTCTCACCAGAGTCTCTCTCCCTCTTTAGGAACCTGAAGAGAATCTGGAATCAGGTATCTTCTTTCTAGAAGCTAGAAACCAGAAAACCAAGATGTCTCTTTCATCCCAAGCTTTTGCCAGCTTTGTCTCTCAGGCAGGTATAGAGCATTGCAATCAATCCCCACCAATGAGGAGAGTCTTATGCAAATGGACTTTGACCAGCAGTTTACATTCTAGTATATATTAAATTTAACCAAGCAGTTACAACATTGCCCTACGTGTCTGTGTCCCCTTCTAAATATCCTTTTGCTTTGTTATTTTTTTAATGTTTCATTGATGTCCTTTTTTTCTTTTTCCCTTTTCTTTATAATATTATCATTACCTTTTATCTCATTATTAGCTCCCTCCCTCCCAAAGAAGAGCCCTCCCTTGTGGCAGATAACTACAGTCAAACAAAACACATTCACACATTGGTCCCATTTGAAAATATGTGTGTCACTCTGAACCTCTAGTTGACTTTGCGGTAAACAAAGGAAGGAGTTCTATTTCCACAGGGTTAAAATTCCTCCCACCTTTGAGTAGTGGCAGTTAATCAGAGTTATGGTCAGATAAAAGACCAGAAACTTGTGCATAGGCTTGATGAGCTATTTGAGGGAAAGTCTATCAGAGAGGAGAATATGAAGTCATGTGGTCAATAGATGGTGCGGCGGGAAGTCCAAAATTTGGGACAGTATAAAGTGCTTGCCTTGGTCTGAACAAGTTGTAGTCTTCCTTGGGAGCTACCCATTCATTCAGGGGGAATGAACATAAAGATTAATAAACACTTTCCTGATTTCACAACAACTACTGTTCTTTGTTTAAGGTGAGCATGTTTCTCACGGTTGGGAGATTATTGGTTGGGCTCATTTCTTACAACTTCTCTACCAAGAAATGGGAAGCATCACTCTTCTGGAGCTGTGCTTAGTCATTGCATTAATCATAATTTTTAAGTCTTACATGGTTGCTTTCCTTTAAAATGTCATTGTACAAATTGTTCTCTTGGTCCTGCTCCATTTTTTCTGTATACGTTGATACGAGTCCATCCAGATTTCCCTGCATCTGTCCTTTTCTTTGTCTCTTAAGGTATGATAGTACTCTATTACATTCATGTATTTTAGACTTTTAATTGCTCTCCCCATTTCAAGTCTCTTCTTCATTCCACGTTGCTGCCAAAGTGATTTTCCTAAAGTGTGAGTAGCTGTCACCTCCCACCCCTACTCAAATGCTCTAGTGGCTATTATTGTTTGTTGTTGTTCAGTCATTTCAGTCATGTTCTGTTGACCCCATTTGGGGTTCTCTTGGCATAGATACTGGAATGGTTTGCCATTTTCTTCTCCAGATCGTTTTACAGACGATGAACCTAATTTTTGGCTTATACCCTACAAGAGAATCAGAAACTAGGATACACCTTTTCTGCTTCTGTTTTGGGGATCATCTAATTCTTCCCAGTCTTGATCCTGAGGACCTCCTTACGTATTCTAGTAGTTCATCAAACCCCTTAGACTAACCTTTCAGGGATTAATCAGTCAAACCACTCAGAGGACACAGCATTGACTTCTTACTCAGTCCCCTTTAGAAATGAATGAACTAAACTCTACCCAAAAGAACAGAGCTGTACATGGAAGTGACCTGACTTGATAGTAAAACCTTTTTGTGAAAGTTTACTCCTAGAAAATGACTTAAACTGTCTTCTTAACCCTACCTGGGTCCTGCCTTGGCCAAAGCAACCAAGAAGTATAATTCTGTCATTAATTTATATCTAGACTACCCACTATATGTCCATGTGTTACACGTCTTTTTCTGGCCCTACCTTATCTTTATCTTGGCTTAAACTCTCAGAACCAACTCTGAATTGGTAGGATGGAATGTGCCTGCTTCTGTTCCCACCTATGACTTCTAGTCTGAATCCTTCTTCTCCTAGCTTGCCCTATCCCATTTGGACTAGTGACTCTTCCACATCTATATAGGCCACGATCACAGATATTTAGCAACATCAAGCCAAAATCTGCAATGAACCCTACAAGTCCCTCCCCCCAGCTTGTTCACTTTCCATGTCTTTTTTTTTATTCACAGTCCAAATTTTCTTTCACATGGATCTTAGATCTAGAACTGAAAAGGATCTTATAGGTCACCTAGAACAATCATGTCATTTTGGAGCTGGAGAAACACTGAGGTGCAGGGAGACTAGTGATTTGTCCAAAGGCAGAACTGGGATTTGAATATGGGTACCATGAATCCAACTTTAGCATGCTTTCCACTGTATGACATCATACTACCTCCTTCCCCTTAGGTAAGTGATCCTCTTCTTTTAAATTTTATATTTTAATTGATATTAATAATTAATGTTGCTTTATATTTATTTTTATGTGGTTACTTAAGGACCAAAAAAAAAAAACCCCCAAACCCAAATCTCATCTGGGTACTTACACATACAGAGCCTACAAAAAAATAAATCATGGGCCTGCTCTCGTTTCATAGACCAGACAATAGAGTGGAGCCATAAGCCTCGTTATTATTTTTCAAGAAAATTAACTGCCTTCTAATTTCTTCTTACTCTATAGAAAGTTTTGACTTGATAAATTCCTGATTCAGCCTTACAATGTGCCTTGATGGGCCCTAGCTTTAAGGAGAGGAAGGCAAAATTCCAAGTCAGCAGACAACAGATCTCCACATTTGTCAGAGCTCTCTGGAGTTGTCATCCTATCACAATGAACTCTGAAAGTAAAGAAAGCCTAATGCACTTTGTGTGATTGAAAAAGCTGTTGATTCATCTGACAAGAGATCAGAAGCATAAAGAGAGTTTAATATGAAGTTAGGGTTTTTTTTCTTTTGTCTCATTTATTTACTGTTAAGTGAGAAGATAAAAAAATTTCTTTTTAATTTGTGGAGAAATGACAGCAGGATTAAAAACCTCTCCCTACTACTATGTTGAAACTGGAGAAGTTTAAAGGAAACAAAAACAGACTCATCATAGTTACTACTGTCACCTCTAACTCCAAAGTCTAATCACAATTAATGCTTCTTCTGAGACATTGAAACTGCCTCAAGTTCACGATGAAGACTAGAGAAGACAGCTCTCAGGCACAGCTGGGGTAATCCCATCGTTATCTTTCCCTGACGAATGCCTCAGAGGACCCAAACTAGGACAAGAAATCCCAGCTTGGCTCTGCAAATGACTGATGTCAGCCAAGTAAGTCCTTTATTGCCGTAATTTTTTCTATCAGGAAAAAAAGAGGAAAATTTGTTTTCGCTGCCATTCCCAGAAATATCATGAAAACTGACTGATAATAGCTAAGGAGTATTTTCCCACGTAGGACACCTAGCCATGAATTGCACTTGCCATTTCTACCATATCTTTGGGTTGCCATTTATATTTAATTACCTTGATCATATTTCATTCACCTGATACAGCTCTTGTTTTCTCCACAAGCTTTTTGAGATAAGAGACAAAAGGTCTAAGATCTACCCCAGAGCACCTAACAGTAAGAGACTTGCACGGCTATCTTAGGCTTAATAAATACTCAGTGAATTGAATCCAACCAAACTGAATTGAAGATGGTTATTGTCTCAAACCCTCAGGCAAATGTGCAAAGTTAAACAGCCGTCAAGTCAACAAGTATTTATTAAGTCTCTGCCTTTCATCATCAAGTCTCAGCTAACATGCCATCTTCTGTGAGTGTTTCCTGAGATCCCTTTACGTTAGAGATTTCCTTCGCTTGTTTATTTCTCATTTAGTCTGTATTTGCCTTCTACATAATTATTTGTATGTTGTCTCCCCCATTAAGCTGGGAGTTCCTTGAGAGCAGGCACAGACAGTCTTTTGTCTTTTTTTGCATCCCCAGAACTTAGGGCTGGACCTCAAATATAGTAATATAGTCAGTCCATCAGCACTTATGAAGCACCTGTTGTAGGAGGGGATACTAGCGGGGATACAAAATACTAGGTACAAATGAACTGTAAGAAATGTAAGAGCAAAATTTTGTCTGTGGGTAGAACTAGTCCAAACGAACACTTTTTTTTAACTCAAAGAAGATTGAAACCACGCAAAACGGGGATCGATGTAAAGGAAGTCAAAATATTTAACCAGGAGAAGAGAATGCTTAGCTGACTTCAAGCATTTGAAGAACTGTGGTATGGAAGAGGAATTTGACTTGTCCCATTTGCCCCAGAGAGCAGAATTAGGAGTTAGAGGGAGGAAGATTTTGAATCAAAACAAAGAAAAACTACGTAACAATTAGAGCTGTTCCAATGAATAATGAGCAGGTATAGAACACAGTGAGTTCCCCATTGGGGCAGTTAAGTGGTGCAGTAAATAGAGTATTGGGCCTAGAGTCTGGAAGACTCATATTCCTGAGTTCAAATATGGTCTCAGACTCTTATTAGCTGTGTGACCCTGAGCAAGTCACTTAACCCTGTTTGCCTCAGTTTCTCCATCTGTAAAACAAGTTGGAGAATGAAATGGCAAACTATGTCAGTATCTTTGCCAAGAAAACCCCAAATGGATTCACAAAAATTGGACATAACTGAAAAATGACTAAACACAAAAACATTTATAGGAGCCCACTCTTGGCTCTATGTTCAGCCAGAGAGAAAGATGGAATATTGCCCAAAGCATCAAATACATGAAATCTATCATTACTGATATCCCATCCCACATCTAAACTTTTCTTTCTATGATCACCCACTCACCCACATACACATTCACACTCACAGAACTCATAAACTCAATGTATTATGGCTACAAATTTTATTGGACACAGTGAAAATACAAGGGGAAAAGTTGTGTTCTTACAGTGAGTCATCTGTTATTTGCTATCTCCCCAAAACTTCTCCCTATGTACACTTCCAGTACCTAAAGGAGGGCAAGGGGAAATTCCCAAATGACTATTATCCATAGATTGTGGAAAAAGAATGGAAGGAAAGACGTATGTCTGTATATATTGTCCAGGAGTTGATATCAGGGACTGTACCAGAGGAAAGTGGAGAGAGAGAGAATGGTAAGAAAACAACAGTCTCTCCTGACTTGCTTACCAACTTATAGGAGTTAATAACTGCCAGAAGACACTCAGGTGCCCTCTCTCCTTCATGCTGTAGTTCCCACCACTGATCTAGGATCAGTGTCACCTCTGGAGGCAGATTCCAAATGTCTCAACCCAATAGCAGTGGTTTCTCACTCCTGGTCTCTCACGAGGGAGCCTGACTCTCAAAGTTGACTATAATTCACACAATCAACAAGCTCAACCCCAGTGGCAGCCACTGTTCAATGTCATTCCCCTATCATGAGCCGGAAGTCCAAATCTCAAGGAGCAGTGAAAAAAAAAAATGAGAAAAACAGTCAATCCTGGACACTGGTATCCACAAGCTTCCTCTTCTACTACATAACTGCTTGCTTATCTCAAGTCCCTTAGGGCAGGTAGGGGGCATAGTGGATAGAGTACTGCACTTGGAGTAAAGAAGCCTCCTCTTTCTGAGTTCAAATCTGGCTCAGACACTTACTAACTGTATGACCCTGGCCAAGTCACTTAATCCTTTTTACCTCGATTTCCTCATCTGTAAAATGAATTAGAGAAGGAAATGATCAACTACTCTAACGTTTTTGCCAGGAAAACCCTAAATGAGGTGATAAAGAGTCTGAAGCAACTAAAAACAACTGAATGACAAAACAAGTGTCCTTAGGGTTTTAAACTTCCCGCTATCTCCCAAATGCTGTTTTCACCTGTCAAAATTTGCAGGCCCTCAAGATCCCACAGAGATGAAATGAGACTGCAAAAATGTCCAATACACATTTATGAAGCACCTATTGCATACAAAGCACTAGGGATACAAATTCAGAAACAAATTAGTTATTGCCCTGTATTGCCAAACAGTGAAACACACCTGAAGACTGCTGCTGTGAAGGATTTCCAGGGTCTAATCGCATAGTATAATGAACTCTGTTTATTTAGCAATAAACTAAACATTTTTCAATAAAGTAAAAGCATAACATAGCAACATCCTTAAGAAAAATGTGTATATATATATATATATATGTGTGTGTGTGTATGTATGTATATGTATATATCATAACACTCAGTAAGTCATATGGCACATAGCACATATCATTACATTCAGTAGCATTCCCCAAAATACTAGTTTACACAATCAGAGGGTCCCAGGTTAGGGTTTTCCCAGCACAACACATCCTTAAGAGGTAGCAGAAAATACCACACCATCCACCCCTAGGTCATAGTAAGAACATCATACTACACAGCATATATCATTGCATCCCCCAAATCAGGGAGTCCTAGACTAGGGTCTTCTCTAGCATGACACATCCTTAAGAGGTAGCAGAAAATACCACACCATCCACCCCTAGGTCATAGTAAGAACATCATACTACACAGCATATATCATTGCATCCCCCAAATCAGGGAGTCTCTAGCATGACACATCCTTAAGGGGTAGCATAAAATACCACACCATCCACTCCTAGGTCACAGTAAGAAGAGTCTCCCCAATCAATACCAAGTGTCCAAGCAAAGTCCTCTTTCATCTTAACTTGAGGTTGGCTTCCAACTTTCATGGTTCTTCCTCTGTGGGTTGACCACTCCCAACTCTTGTCTGGATTCACACATAGGTAGCTCTACACTCCTGCTCCATGTCTCAGCTCACAGAGACTGCTCCACTCCAAGCTCTCCTGGCTCCTGCCTGCACCTTCTGCCTCTGGGAAAACAGAGCTCAACAAGGCAACAACAATACTGACACACACCCCCAGAACCATCATCTCAATTTATTTCCAAAGTCCAGAGGCTCTGTGATAATAGCTCAGTTCACTTTAACAGCTCTCAAAAGGGGCTAAAACTAAGCCTCCTTCCCATGGGCTACTGCTCTATTTGCTTTCAAAGTTCAGAGGCTCCTTCAGCAAGTCTCTGCCATCAGAGGTCTCCTCTCCACTTTCAGAGGTCTCCTTTCCACTCTCAAAGGTTTCCTCCCAGCTCTCAGAGGTCTCCTCTCAGCTCTCTTCTTCTCAACACTGGCTCACCCCTTCAGTACTGGCTCACTTCAATGTCTGCTTTCTCAACACCTGCTCTCTTTATACATAGTTCTACTCAGCATCTGCTGGGCTAGAGCCCACAGACATGTATCTGATTGGTTAGAGCCCACTTACATGTCTGACTGCCTAAAACTCAATCCAGAAAAACAGCAAAAGATCTAACTTTGTGCTTGCTGTTACATTCCCTCTGGAGGGATAAGACATTAATATCCTAAGCTAGTACAAAATATGTAGCAAAGAATTCCAGCAGTAAAAGAGAATGAAAAACTGAAGAATCAGGAAAGACCTCACTAAGGAGGTAGTAGTTGATTGTTACAGTTCTTATACTTATCATGGGACCTTGAACAAGTTGCTTCACCTCTCTGGAAGCATCCTCATCAGTAAAATGAGGGGATTGGACCAGATTGTGTGGTGTCAAACTCAGACTCCTCCCTGTAGGCCATATATTGACTCACAAAGTTACAATAACATTATATTGCATTGTCTTTTTATTTTGGTAAATATTTCTCAATTATATTTTAATCTGTTTCTAGCTGCACTCAAGAGTCTTCTGGGCACGTTTTATACTTCTGAACTAGATGACCTGTAAGATCCCTTCTGGCTCTAAAGTTTTGTGATTCTATGCAAGACAGAGTAGCAAGACAGTAGCAGTAGACAGCTCCTTTGTTGGCTGATGTGTAGAGATGTTCTTAATCTTTTTGTGCATGTCAGGAACCCCTTTGGAAGTCTGGTGAATCCTATGGACCCCTTCCCAAAATAATGCCTCCATTTGTAGGCTATATATGTATATGTACACATATATGCATAGATATTTATATCGATGTGTAAACAAAAGAGACTCCGCTTCACTTAGACTTAGTGACAACAAGAATGTAATGTTTTTTACCCAATCAAGTTCCTGGACTCCCTGCAATCTATCACTGGACTCCAGCCCCTGCTTCAGATAAAGTCTTTCAGCTGGTTACTATCACACCACATTTTTGTATAGAATTTTACACTTTTGAAGGCACTTTCACACATGTCATCTTCATTAATATGGACAACAACCTAGTGGGGTAATCAAAATAAGTACGAATATCTCTGCTATGAGACATAAGAAAATGAGGCTGAGTCACTTAATTACTTGTTTTAAGCAAGCTGGTGGTAAAACCAGGACTAAAACTCAAATCTTCTTATTCCAGTCCAGGGCTCTTTCCACCAGAGCATACTACCTTAGGAACCAAATCCTTTTCCAAGAGCTGTATAAATCTCAAACAGATTTTTTTTCAGCTGGGTTGACTGGTTTCCACTCATCTTCATTCTTTCCCTGATTGTACACAGAAACCTGGAGGGAAGGAGGGAGACAGGGTAAGATATTGCATAACACATCCTTCACATGAACATCATAGATGATTTTCTGGTCAAGGAAGTCTGTTCCAGGGAAAACAATGAGAATTGCTTAGATGTGGTTATAACTGAAATGAAGGAATCGTTGCTCAAGAGGAAATAAGTAGGAGGGTGAGAGAAGAAACCATCAAAGCACACAGGGAGAAAGAAGAAATTGCACTTATTTTCCAAACAACAATATTGTATTTTCAGTGAGTATCCAAAACTCATCCAGAAACATATTTCAAATTCAGGAATAACTCACAGCACACTGCCTTACATTTGCCACCTGTGGTGAGCACAGGAGACTAATGTAAATTAACGTATTGCTGTGTCCATCTCCATAGGGCTTAAAGGTGGTAAGTTTGAGGCTTCTCCTAGTTGTGATATCAGGTATTATACTCCTCCTATGAGAAATAGACAGATTTATAGAGTTCCAGAAGGCATAGAATTCTTGAGAGTAACCACAGCAGAATAGAGTCTTTTCTCAAGCCCCAGGCTATAACAAGTTTAATCTGATACTAAGTGTGGCAGGAATAATATTTATATAGCTTCTAAGGAGTGGATGAATTCCTACCTCAGTCACTGGGCCAGCTCACTCTCCCTCACCCTGAGTAGGTTTGAGGTTCTCAGAAAGGGACCTTCTCTATTTGACTATAACTCAAACACTCTAGGGAATCACCTTGTTACGGGGGAGGTATGTGCCTCCTATTCACCACTCTGGCTCCTGAGCCCCCACTCATGTGCTTCCCATTTATATAGAATCAGTCACAATGACACAGTTAACTCTTAATCATAAAGCATTTATTTGATAAGGTAAAAATAAGAATAAATATGACATCATAGTTGCTCTATATAATATGTGTGTGTGTGTCCTTCATTGCCAAAGAAGACCATGCCATCAGAGAAATAATGACATGACTTGCATTTGATTTTGTTTTGAGTGAGAGAGGACTGTGCAAGTCATCAGCCTCACTTCTCCTCCAGAGCCATCTGAATCCAGTGACCAGATATTCATCAGGATAACTGGAGATGACCCAGGATGAGGCAACTGGGGTTAAGTCACACAGCTAGTGAGTGTCAAGTGTCTGAGGTGAGATTTGAACTCAGGTCCTCCTGACTCCTAAACTGGGTGTTCTTCTCCACTGCACCACCTAGCTGCCCTGCTCTATATAATATAAATGTAAGAATAATCTGTGTATCCCATTACACTCATAAACTAAGGCACACAATATCCATGAGGGAGAATGGGTACATAGGTATAGGAACCTATCAGAGAGGTACATGAGTGGGAAAATCCATGTGCTAGAAGCAACTCACAGCTCTGAACTATAGGACTTAATGTCTTTGGACTCCTCAGGAACAATCTTAAACACACAATGTTGCTTCCCTACTAGCTGCTCCTCATCTGGTCCTTACCAACCTTCTGCTGGGTCAAACCTGCTTGTTTGCTTTCAAGATAATAAAGCAATGAAAGGCTCTTTTAATTCAGTTGCCCTTAATAGAAAACTGAGAAATAGTTAGGCTTTTGTAGCTCCAAGCAGTTCTCTTAAGCCAAAGAACAAAAACATCTCAGTTAGCTCTCTGGGAAATATAGACAAGCCCAGCTAGCTCTCCAGTCAATAGGATTCTGCTTTGTCCAGTCATCCCTCAGCTAGTCAACTCTCTTCTCCCTGCTGAGCTGAACTCTCAGAAAAACAGAAGCAGTCACTTTCCACCTCTACTTCTACCTTTCAAAACAGAGAGGGCAGTAGAGAGTAACCAGGCACTTCTGAAAGGTTTTTCCTTGTGCAAATTGTAGATAGCGTAAGAGGATGGTAAGCTCAAACAGCAGCAAAATTCAACTATATTTCAATGAGCTACCCAGCAAGGCAGCTTCAGCCTTTTCTTCCAGCCAATCATCAAAACAATACCTCTCTTCCAATCACGAGGCTCCCAGCAAAACACTGAAGCCTTCCTGACAGCTTCCTCTCCTGCAGGCATCTTCCTTCTCAGCTGGTTCACAGATGGATTTTTCCCCCACACCTGATACCCCACATCAGAGCTATTAGGCAGAACCCAATAGTCCTTATTTAATCTTCCCGTTGTCCCCAAATATTTATTTGATTTACATCTTAGTTATAATTTTCACGCTTTAAAAAAAAACAGTGATATGCAAATGAACTAATGGGTGGCAATGTGCTAGAGTTCATTATCTCAGTCATTTTTGCCTTCCACTAGGTCCTTTCAGCATATTCATCTAAGGGGCAGATTTTTACCCATCCTCTCAATACTCTGTCTGTTTTTAAGAGATATAGACAATGTCTTAGCAAGAGACATCATCTAGGTCTCTTCTCAGTTTGTTTACTCATCCTCCTAATAGTATGTCTCTTATTTTATCTGAGAAATTTGGTTTCTTCATAAGGTGATTTTATCCTTTTTCTTTATATAAAAGTCCTTTGTGTGCTACTCTTAGAAACTAAATAATTCACGTTTTCAAGGGGCAGTACCTTCTACCCGGATCCCTAACATGTAAATTAGGTTGTTTTTCAGTTTTTTTCCTCCTAAAAGGCAAACAAGTTGTCTCTACTTGATTTGATTGGTCCAGGGAGTTGGTTTATATTGCTGATACATTTCCTATTGCCTAAGGGCATAAAAGAAGCCATCTCAGGAAGAGTTAGTACGCCCCAGACTTGGTTAATGTTCCACTTGTGTGGAAGTTATTTCACCCTAAAAACTAAGCATATTTCTGTATAATGTCTCTGTGTTTTGTCACTTTGTAGCTCCCCTATTTAACTGATATGGGTACAAGAAAGGCTAAATGACTTACCTAAGATCACGCAGGAGGAAATGGAAGGTCAGGATTTGAAACTTTGCCATCTGTTTCCAAAGCCAGTGGTATTTCCACTACATAATTGTGCCTCTAATAGCTAAATTTTATTTGACCCAGAAGGTGATAGAGAGTAATGGATCTTGTGCCTTAGAAAGTGATCTGTTTGAAGTGATAAGCATGAAAAATCATTTGCATCCATTCTTATGGGAATGGGGAAAAGCAGGGAACCAGGTCAAGAAGAAATAGAATACACCAGAACAGTCCAAATACAAAGACATCAGAGCCTGGAAAAAAGTAGCTATGAACACTTTCAATGGTTCTCTGCTGTCAAGTGAATAAAGTTGAAATAATTATCTATTGGCTTTGTGACCTTGGATACTTCCCCTCATCTGTGTGGTGGAGGTTGGGTGGGAAAGGTCAAGGGAAGGTTGGTTGAGGTGATACCTGAGGTCCTAGCTCTAAATACCTTTGTGTATTTAGGAAAGTACCTTTATTTTTCATGTCCTTTTATTTGAATTCATTCAGCACCTCTTCTACTTGTGAAAATTTGACCAACTATTCAAGAACTATGCCAAAGGCCTCTATAGAAACATTTTAGCCTATGGGTTCAGTGATGACATCAACTTTGCAGAAGATTTTAACTTTTTTGACTGTATCCCAAGAAACCAGGTGGTACGGTGAATAAAGTGCCAGTCCTGGAGTCAGGGAGACTTATCTTCCTGAGTTCAAATCTGGTCTCAGACATTTACTAGCTGTGTGACCCTAGACACAGGTAACCCATTTGCCTCAGTTTACTCATCTGTAAAATGAACTAGAGAAGAAAATGACAAACCACTGCAATATCTAGCATCATCATCCACATGGAGTAATGAAGAGTCTGATATGACTGAACAACAAGTGTGCTTGCATCCCACGAGGATATTCTCCTTTTGATCCAGGAATTCATCTTACTGTGCTTTAAGGATTATAAAGCTACTCCTCACAAGAACACAGTGAGGTTTATTACTATCTCCATGGACTTAGAATTATCCCTTTTGTACAGGTGAGAAATCTTAGGTTCAGAGATAGGTGACTTGTCTACAATCATAAAGGTTATAACGCTGGATGAAAGACTGGAATCTTTGTCACAGAACCCACTCCAACTTATCTCTTATTCCCTTGCTGCTACAAATGTCAAAACATAAATGTGGTTTGTATTGTGTTTATTTGGAACAATAAAAATATATAAATTAAGAAATTAGATTTTAAAAATGAAACAAGGCAAGAGGTTAAAGGTAATTGGAAATACATGGTAGAGCAATCCTCATAGTCCAGATGGATGACTCCCAGATTTGCCAGCCTATTATCTCTAAAAATAACCCCCAGTAAAGTCATTGGATCATAGATTTATAATTAAAAGGGAATTTAAAGGTCACCTGTGCCATCCCCTCATTTTAGAGACAAGGAAACTGAGGCCCAAATTAGTTAATGACTTGCTTGTTTTCATAAAGGAGCCAAATTTTGAACCTGGATTGTCATTACCCTAACTAGAACAGATAGGTTTTCCAAAGCCCTGGGGGGTATTCTCCTATAAGTTTCAAGTGAGAAATTCTTATTGCTGTGCTACCTTTTATTTTTTAAATCTGCCAAGGAGGTTGGCTTGTTACCCTACATATCACTCCACACACAGGCATACCTTCCCAGGAAGGGAGTTCTTTGCTCTTTTTTCCTACGTTGCTCAGACCTTCCATCTGAATCAAATAGAAAATGTCCTAGAAATCAGGCTTATTTACTTCTTCATGTGAAAATCTTACAAAGAAGGGTGATGGGTAATTATGTTCAGTATTGTTTGATAACGCATAGAGAAGTAATGTGGTCATGAGATCCAGCTACACAACGTCATCCTCAGGGTATCAAAGTATAAAAATGGAAGGAGAACATAAAACAGAAGAATTATGAAGAAGATCTGCAAATATTTTTATGACAAATTGTTTTCACTATCAAATAAAGCCACCACTAGTTGACTCTAACACAATTCCAGCTATATTTATAGTAAACATTGTCTCTAAAGAAAGCAAACTAGAGGTAAACAATTCCTATCAAAGGCATTTACCCAAATGGTATAGCAAGAACAATTGCTACAAAACATCACAACAAAAGCCCTGAGGTACAATCCCACAAATATACACAGAGTCCATAAGAAGAGTGGGTTCAAAATTAAGTGAAATGGTTGTGAGGTTCACATGTAGCTGAGGTTCACACATGTGGCACAGGGTGACTCATAACTCCTAATACTTGAGGGAGCTTCTTTATAGAATCTTCACATGACTCCTCTTTTTTAAATCTATTTTATTTTTAATTTATGGAATAAATAAGCATTTCTGTAACATGCAATTAAAAAAACATGATTGCACATGAAACTAAATCTACTATGTATAACTCCCTATTCCCTTAAATATATGACAAAGTTATCATGTAAATTTCTGTTTTCTTTTTTTATGCCCTCACACCTTCCCATCCTAGATAAATGGCCACCAATGCACACACATGTGTATGTAAAATTATTCTGTATATCTATTCATCAGTTCTTTCTCTGGATGCAGATAGCATCTTTCTTCATATATGCTTTATAGTTAATTTTGGCATTAATAATAGTCAAAATAACTTATTCACTCAAAGTCATTCTTAAAACAATATTGCTGTTAATGTATACAATGTTTTCTTGGTTCTGTTTGTTTTGTACTTCATTATTTCATTCAAGTCTTTCCATGTTTTTTTAAGATCATTGAGTAGTATTCCACACAAAGGAGTCAAGTTCTCTGAAGTTGAATTCCCATGATAAATATGCTGAGCCAAGAAAAACTAATTTTGTTTTAAGCTGTGTTGGGAGAAAGAAAAAAATCAAAGAAAAACTAGAACAACCAATTGAGGTAGTGTCTACTAGATGTGTTGGCAGAGTGGAGGAATTCCTTTTATAGAATTCTTGATATTGGATGTGGACCAATAGAACTCAAGGTGGTCTATCAATTACCCCTCAAATTTGCTATGTGACTGGCATACCTTTGTTGATTATATTCTTTCCTCCTATCCTTTCCAACATCTCCTTTGAACAATTACTTATCATCATCATTATGTTTCAGCCTACGTACATCCGTGATGAGCTTTTCCATTTCCCTGGGTGACCTACAACTTTGATGCTTTGGGTATCATGGGTATTCTCTGACTCACTGTCATTATGAGAATACTGATGTTAAAAATCTGGGTCTTGGAGATCTCCAGAAAGGCCAGGAGAGAATATGGCCATCTCACTAAAACCTCAGCAAAGATCTAAAATGATGAGAAATGAAACAGTGATCAAGAAGACCTAAGAGAAACACCAGTATCTTTCCACCCAGTCTCAGATGGCTTAAAATGTCCAGAAGCCTATAGGTCCTCAGAGAAAGATATTGCCAGAGAAGACAAGATCTAGCGTAACCTCCAGGAAATGATCTCTGACCTACTGGAGCAGAAAAAGATGGCAGAAAGTGTCTCTTATAGGTTCAGGGCGACAGGACCCAGGACACACCAAGACACCTATAGTCAGAACTCCTATCAAAGCCACAGCAATATATGGGGACAACACAATGTCAAGAAAGCTAACGCCTAGGGTACTCCAAGAATATTGACTCTAGCTCTCCTCTCAGAACTATGTAAGGTGACAGGAATAATGGAGGACCCAGACAGACAGAACTGGGAGTCCCTAAGAAAATTGCTACCAGTGATTCTGTTGTGATCACAGCCCAACACAGGGTAAGCAAAGCACACAGAAGGCCCACACACAAGAGGAAACAGGCTTTCCAGGATGCTTGAGACCAAAAAACTCAGATATTCAGAACTTATCAGTGCCACAGTGAGGGGCTTGAAATTGTGCAAAGAAAAAGAAACAGAGATGGGGCTGAGGCTTGTGTTGGGCCACCTGGAAGCCAAAGCTAGAGATCATGGTGGAGGATGGGGCCTAGTCCCAGTCACCTCACCTAGAACTGTAACAGCAGTCACATTGAGGCTACAGAGGGGAAAGGATTAGAGGGCCCTTCCAATTTACATAAAAGTGTGGAAATCGGTGGAACTTGGCTACAAAGACCCAGTCTACAAGATGAGGCCAGAGATATATGAGTAAACGGAAGCAAAATACTTCAGGGTAAGAGAAGCCCAGAATTAAAGAATAATTCCACATACATGCTTATAGAAAAGATTGACTTAGCCTCAGGGACTGTAACAGAAAGAAAGAAAGAAAGAAAGAAAGAAAGAAAGAAAGAAAGAAAGAAAGAAAGAAAGAAAGAAAGAAAGAAAGAAAGAAAGAAAGAAAGAAAGAAAGAAAGAAAGAAAGAAAGAAAGAAAGAAAGAAAGAAAGAAGGAAGGAAGGAAGGAAGGAAGGAAGGAAGGAAGGAAGGAAGGAAGGAAGGAAGGAAGGAAGGAAGGAAGGAAAGAAAGAAGGAAGGAAGGAAGGAAGGAAGGAAGGAAGGAAGGAAGGAAGGAAGGAAGGAAGGAAGGAAGGAAGGAAAGAAGGAAAGAAAGGAAGGAAGGAAGGAAGGAAGGAAGGAAGGAAGGAAGGAAGGAAGGAAGGAAGGAAGGAAAGATAGATATTGTAAAATAAGATTAGAGCTCTTGAATAAAAAAATAGAAAAAATAAATAACAAAACAGAAGGTAGAAAATCTTACTCATTAGTGAACTCTTTAAAAAATAAAGTGATAAAAACATAAGAAATATTAAAACAAAATCAAAAGTCTGAAAAATTAGCACATAAAAGGATTTACTATCAAAAACAATTTATCTAGAAAACATATCAAAGAGAGACAATTTAGCCATCACCGAATTTCTTGAAAATTATGACCAGGCAAAAAACAGGAATACTATATTTCAAGAAATCATAAAAGGAAACAGTCCAGATCTATTGGTAACAAAGAGCAAAGTGAAAATAGAAAGATCTACCCATCAATTCCTAAAGAAAACAAAAAAGCCCAAATTGAAAACATTCAGCTGTATCACAGTCAAAATCTAGAGCTTCCAAGTCAAAGGAAAAAAACTCATTTGTAGGAGTAGGATTAGAGAATTTCAATTGCATATTAATGATGTTTCTTCATTCCTCTTATCTCCTCCACCTTCTTATTTATAAAGTAGGGAGTGAGGGAGGAAAGAAATATAGGAACATAAAGACTTAACAGAAACACATTTGTGTATTTTTTTTGATTGATGCTTTGTTTTCCATTTTCAGAAGTTTCTGGCATTTTTCTTGTATTATTTCTTGCACTCTAATGTTCATATTTTGTGACTTGCTATGTTCTCCTGGGAGACTTGTGATTTTTAAGCTATCCCTGAATATCCTGTCTTGAAGGTCAATGCCTTTGGCTTTTATAAAGATCATTTGGTCCTTCAAGATTGTTGTTCTTTTACTGCTTTTCTGCCAGATTTTCTTCCAGTTCAGTAATTATGTATTTCAAATCTATTCATGTTTATTTCTTTGGAGAAACTTTCCACTATAGTTTTAGTTTTTCTAATCTTCAAATTTATTTCTCCATTGAGAGGAATAAAATCTGACATTCATTCATAATTCCTTCTCTTATGGGTTTCATTTCTCTTTTAACTATTAGGTAATTTCTCGTTGTCTCTCCATGCCATACTAGGATTCCTCAGAATTCTGTTTCATCAGGTATTGGTTCACATTCCTTAATCCTCCAATATACATTAAGAGTTTTGTAATTTCTTTGAATGCTTAGCACTCATTCTTCCTTTAAATGTTATGAACATTTCTGTTGATACATCCACTTGTGCTTTCAGATTTGATTGAGTTTTCTTTCTCTTGAAATCCTTTGGAATTTAGCCTTTTTTCTTTATATTGGCTTATCATCAGCTTTCTGACTCCTCCCTCATTGCTTGTAGGTGCACCCCCTTTCCTTGTCCAATAACTCTTCAATACTTTGCCATTGCTACTTCAATAATATCAGAACACATCACTGTAGCATACAAGTTGGACCAGAAACTCCTTGTTGCTCAGTAATTGCTTTTGAAGCTTTTCCATTTTTTTCCCATTTATATTGGTCATCTTGTAAATTGCTGTCCTGGATCTAGAAAGAATATCAAATGCCATATAGTCCAATCCTCTCATTTTACAGATTAAGATGCTAAGGCCCAGGGAGGTCTAGTGACTTGACCAAGGTCACAGAGGCAATAAGCAAAACCTATGTCCTCTTCCTCCAGAGCCAGTACATTTTCCTTTGCACTACATGCTCTGCACACATCTTTTAAATACTCTGAATTCTTCATATTACTTCTCAAAGTACAATAATATGTCATTATGTTCAGATACCACGATTCAACTGTTGCCCAGTTGATGGGCATATAGCTTCCATCCTGTTCTTTGCTACTCCAAAAAGTACTGCTAAAAATTTTTGTTTACAATAACCTTACCCTCTGTCTTTTTTTTCCTTGACGCATATGCCTAGTTGAGAATGAGTCAAAAGGTGTGTATAATTTAATGACTTTTTGGGTACAATTCAAAATTATTTTCCAGAAAAGTTGGACTAATTCCACTAATAGTGTTCTGGTATACCTATGTTCCCATATTCCTTCAGATGTTTTCTTTTCTTTTTTTTCATCTTTAGTAATCTAGTCAAATAGCATCATCTCATGATAAAAATGCTTCCTACTTCTGTTGTCTGCCCTTCAGGTGAGTTCACCACCCCTCCCCTCCAACTTCACAATACAAGATGGCAACTGCCCTCCCCCAGCAATTTCACCTTGACACCCATTCTATTTCACTCCCTGTCTCTCCAATAGCATATAAACTTGAAGTTACAGGGTATGATTCCTCTATCCTTGGTACCACACTCCAGGGAAGATTCTCTACTTCTTTTCCATCTCCCATGTCTCATACTTACCTTTGATAAAGAAATTCCTTTGCATAAGACTATGCTTTCTCCCAAGGTAGCAGGATAAATAAACTATTCAAATGAAATATGGTTTTCAAGAATTTTCTCAATTATTAGATACATCGATTGTACATACAGAAGTGCTGCTACTGTTTTTTATTATTGATCCATTGAAAAAGGTTCTCTCTGAAGATCACACATGATCTTAGCCTTAAGAGGTCAAGAAGCAATTTTAGTTTATGTCTAGTTGAGAAAAAATAAGCCTGCATTTCTCCAAAAATATTCATACTTTTCACTAATTCAGACTAAACAGACACTTAGAATGAACTAGTTAAATTTTATTGTGTATTCAAAGAATGAAGCAAAAAGCAATAATGAGCTTTATTAGAAGATTAAAGTGAAAAGAAATAATACAAGTGTCAAAGTCAGTAAATTCCTCAGACAGCCTGCCCCAACCTGCATAGACCATGGTATTACTATATTCTGCCCACACATCTCCCAAGGTAACCAAGGCAAAGTATGAGTACAAGGAGGGTATAAAGTAAATGCACTGAAAGTGAGCCAAAATTAAAGGTTATCTCATAGGGTCTTGAGCAAGATAAAGGGATAAGATTGGGAAGTATTCATGCTGCTTTCACCACTGGGAAATTCAATTATTGCACAACGTAAATGTAGGACTGAAGACAAGTGATCATCCTGGTGAAGAATGGTCAGAGAAAGCAACATTTGGGGAGTGATCAGACAAGTGATCTTAACTTCATATTTGAATCACACTTCTGATAGGAAGCAGAGAGAGAGGTGAAACAAGCACTGATCTATGCATCAGAAGACACCTGGGTTCAAGTCCCAGTTCCTGGTTAAGTCTCTGTACTTCTTGAAACCTGTGAAAAGAGTGGTGAAGGCAAAGAACATGGTTAGAGATTACAAGGCAAAAGAAAAGATGGAATAATGGATATGACCAAAAAAGGGATCCCAGAGCCCACGAACAAAAAGTGAAACAACTGTGGGTAATGACAACATGAAGGGCATGGACATCTCTGAAAGTAGCTGAGAGGGAGTGGAGAAGTAGGTCATGAAGGAATTGAGTGGGTTGAGGAACTGGGAAGTTCGAGTATCAACATGTATGTTTAAGTCTCCGCCATGATGTCGAGAGATGGGGAGTCAAGAATGGCTGTGAACTCATTAAAGAAAAGAGGAAGGAAGGAAAGTATCCTGGATGTCATAGATAATAGCCAGTATGATCTGGACTTTTGGATCTCATGAACATGAAGGGAGAAGGGGTTTGTTAATCAAAGGTGAGTGAGACTCTCAAAGTAGTAATGGGGAAGGGGCAAGGAGTATTCTGATGGTGATAAAAAATTTACTGTACAAGTTAGGAGGAAATTACAGAAAATGAACCAGAAATGAAAAGGGCTTCATGGAAAGAGGCATCAGTCAGAGGGCTAATATCTCAATGAGGGCCTAAAGATGGCAGAATGAGAAAGGAACAGGTTTAAGATGAAAACTTTACTCGTTATGAAACAGGAGTACCAAAGAACATAGTGGAAGGGGTGGGCAGATCTGCAGAGGGACATTTAGCAGTAGGAAAGTTGAGCTAGATGGTATGTGGATAGAGTGCTGGACTCTAAAGTTAGGAAGACCTGAGTTCAAATCCAGCCTCAGATATTCACTAGCTGTATGACCCTGGGCAAGTCACTTAACCCTGTTTGCCTTCGTTTCCTGGGAACTAAAGAAGGAAATGGCAAACCCCTCCAGTATCTTTGCTGAAAAAACCACAATGACATCAGTCACAAAGGGTCAGACATAATTAAAAATTACTGAACAACAAAAAAGGTTGAGTGGGATAGGCATAAAGGAATTGAGGGAGAGAAATAGGATTTGAACATTGGCAATGGGGAGCTGGGAATCAATGAGATGTGTCAAGCACAGGAATATGGTCACTATCAAGCAGTGAGTTCTAACATAGTATCAGTGGTTAAAGAGATATCTGTTGAGGGAGGCACAAGATTAAACTGTACCTAATGGTACTTAGCACCTGGAAGAAAAGTTGAAGTGAGAAGGGGTGACTACTAAAGGGCATTGGAAGGGCTGGCTATAAACTTGGCCTGTTCCAGTTTCAGCTGTTCTGAATACTAATTAAGTTGAATTCTAAAACTACTGCTAACAGTAACCATCTGGCAATCCCTATATAACAGTGGAATATTAATATCAGAGGTCAAAGGAGAAAAGTCATCTGATTTCATCCTTCCTCTCTGACTATGCTACAGTCCTCCCTTAATAGCACTGGCCAAGCCCTTTGGCTAGTTCCTAATTCTGACAAGCTAAAATTAAACCAAAGCCCCAACACCATCAATATATGGATTTAGAGTCCTAAAATGAAAAGAAAAAGCTACCCTTTTCCTCAAGCTCTGGACTATCTGAGCTGTAACTCAGTTTAAATAACAATAGCTTTAGTGCCCTGGCAACTGCCTAAGAGTTCATATAAAGGAAACTTTGACATATTTCATCTCTCATTCATAAATATTTGCTTATTGGAGCACACTGTTCCTCTTTTAGAGTTATTTAGAAGCTAAGGAGCCATGGACTACAACTGTCAAATGTTCTCAGCTCATCCCTTTTCCTGGCCAAGTCTCTACTGAGAGAGAGAGAGAGAGAAAGAGAGAGAGAAAGAGAGAGAGAGAGAGAGAGAGAGAAGAGGAGAGGAGAGGAGAGGAAGGAACCCATTTTCTAACGTCTAATTAAATCATTTGAGGGTTTTCTATGTGATGTCAAAAAAAAATAGATGTCATCATCTTCCAGCTTGGTGGAGAGCTGTCTTTGTTGCTCTTGCTTCAAGTGAAAAGCATGGTCCACTGGGATAAGTAAAGTGGAAGGGCTCATCCACGTGACCCAAAAGAGAAATTCATGGACAATGTCTTTCGTGAATCCCAGTTGCCTTTTAAGTCACCTTAAAGGTAGGAGACTGAGTCCATGGTATCAGGGTTGTGTCCTAAGCAGAATGATGGCAGAATCTTGCACTGTACCTGAAGAAAGGGGATTTCTGCCTGAAGGGATGCCTTAAGAGTAACCCCAAGTTCAAAAATTCAGAGATTTGGGTTTCTAGAGAAAGGAGTTCCTGAGCATTTTTAAGGAAAAGAAACTTACTCATATCACCTCGGGAATTATTAGATCAGTAAAGGACAACAATCATGAGAAAGAACTGATGACTGATACCGCATTATTTGGACCATACAATTACTATGGGAAGGGCTGCTGTGTAACAGAACTAAAGTGTCTTTGACTTTTTGCATCATGGGAAATGAAAAGTCCAAACTGCAAGGCAGTACTACGAGTTTAGGAAAGGCCATGTAAGACTGTGGAAGACAGAGATTTCACTGGAATATTAAGGTATTAGAACTTAGGAACTGTTCTCAGCACTTTATATATTGATGTGTTCGTGAGAGTCTTTAGTGTTTTATGGACAACTAGGTGGCACAGTGGATAGAATACCAGGTCTAGAGTCAGGAAGATTCATCTTCCTGAGTTCAAATCAAGCTTCAGAGTCTTACTGGCTATGTGACCCTGGGCAAGTCACTTAATTTTATTTTCTGTAAAATGAGCTGGAGAAGGAAATGGTAAATCACTCCAGTATCTTTGCCAAGAAAGACTCAAATGGGATCCCAAAGAGTCAGACACAACTAATAGATTAAACAACATGAAAAAGTATTTTATATGAGATTTTATGTGAGATCCTCTATCTCTTCTCCTCCTGCTACATACTACCCACACACACACACACACACACACACACACACACACACACACAAATGTATAATGTTAGGATAAAGCTAAGGATGAGCTGAGGTTAGCTGAAGGACAAGAAGAATGGATTTTATAAGCTATATTGATAAAAAGATGTGGATCAAAGAAGAGACAGGGCTCATGATAAATAGAATGATGAGGATGAACAAAAAGAATTGCTCGATTTTTATTTTGCTTCTGCTTTTTCTGCCAAGGAGAATAACTCTTGGAGTAGAAATAACAAAGCCTAAGTGGCTAATAGGGAATCAAAACTCAAGGTAAGTAAGAGAGTACATCGAAGCTCTGGGAGCATTCAATTCACTTAGCCCAAATGAATCACAGGCTCAGGCACTGGGTCACTGATATTTGAATGGTAATGGAATATGAGAGATATAACTCAAGCCTGGAAAGGAATAAATGATCCAATTTTTCCAAAAAGTGAAGAGAATTGTATTTATAAATGAGAGGTCAGTGAATTTGACTTTGATCCCTGGCAAAATTCTGAAATGTATTATTATATATTGTTTTGCAGTACTACTGCTAGTGCCACTTACTCTTCCTGGAGGGCACTGACCTTGCCTTGACCCAAGCAGGAGGGAACCCCTATTGCTGAGGCACATGGTTCAGGCCCCAGTGTATTTTTTTAATTATCATTTATTTATTTTAAACATTCTTTTCTTTTTAAATTTTGAGTTCCTTCTCTCCCTGACCTACTGAGAAGACAATATATCAATCATACATGTGACATCATGCAAAACATATTTCCATATTAGCCTTATTTCAAAAAATCAAAAAGCAAGAAAAATAAAATGAGAAAATTATATTTCCATTTGCATTCGGAGGCCACCAGTTCTCTCCCTGAAGATGAGTAGCATTTTTTCACCATCAGCTCTTTGGAATTGTTTTGTATCGTTGAATTGATCAGAGTAGCCAACTCCTCCCCAGTTGCCCGTCATTACAATATAGCTATTACTGAGCACAGTGATTCTTCTCACTTCACTTTACATCAGTTCATATAGGTCTTGCCATGTTTTTCTGAAAGCATTACACCTCGTTATTTCTTATAGCACAATAGTACTCCATCAAAATCATATGCCATAACTTGTTCAGCCATTCTACAATTGATGAGCATCCTCTCAATTGTGAATTCTTTGCCACCACAAAAAGAATAGTTATAAGTATTTTGTACATATAGGTCCTTTTCCTTTTTCTGTGATCTTTTTGGAGTAGAGACCTAAGAGTGATTTTGCTGGGTCCAAGGGTATGCACAGTTTTATAGTCCTGTGGGCATAGTTCCAAATTATTCTCCAGAATAATTGGACCAGCTCATAATTCACCAACAGTTTATTAGTGTACCTATTTGTCCCTCATTCTGTCTAGTATTGGTCATTTCTGATAGGTGTGAGATGGTTCCTCTAGGTTATCTTAATTTGCATTTCTTTAATCAATAATGATTCAGAGCATTTTTTCATGACTATAGATAATTTTGATGTGTTGTTGTGAAAACTGCCTACGCCTATCCTTTGACCATTTATCAGTTGGGAAATGACTCTTATTTTTATAAAACTGACATAGTTCTGAAAGAAATGATCATTAATAACCAATGATTTGGGGGGATCCAGAGTTTTCCCCCTTTTTTCTAAAGTCCTGATTTCAACCTCTGAAGGACGGACTGATGACAGTAGATAGAATTAATCTTCTCCTCAGTCTAGGTCTTACTACCCCACTCAACCTTACAAGGAAACTAATCTAAAGTGAAACTCTGACCCATTGTGTTCTACTGAGGTTTGGGTGGGGATTTAGATCCCTTTTCTAAATTGCCTAAGGCTGGGGGGTAATTTGGAAGTAAATGACATAATCAAAGTCAAGTCCCCTAGTCCCTAATTAGAATGAGTACACCTCTCATTATAATATTTATTCACCCTCATTACTTGTTAATCAGTCAGAATTCACTGCAGCTCTGAGGAACACCCACCCTTCCAAGGGCATATAAGCACTGAGCAGGTTCCGTGAGGTATCCATGAGGCAATTGAGAGTGTCACTGACCCTTGTGTTAATAATGTGCTAACATTATTAATAAAATGATTAATTACCCAGAAACTATCTTTTGAAATCTTTAAATGACAGTTATACAATCATTATATATTTGAGAAATCAGGTCTTTATCAGAGAAATTTGCTGTGACAAAATGTTGCTTCATTGTTTATGGTACCTTTTAGCAAAATGTAGTTTTCCTGTTATCTTTTTAAATTAAACCTATTGCTCCTTTTTCTTTACCTGAGCACATGATTCCTACTCCTGCCTCTTTTTTTTAAATTTTAGCTGAAGCATATTAGATTCTGCTCCAGTCCTTTAACTCTATATGTATCTTCCTGTTTCAGTTGTGTCTCTTGTATACAACATATTGTTGGAGTCTGGTTTCTAATCCATTCTGCTATCTGTTTCTATTTTATAGGTGAGCTCATCCCATTCGCCTTCACAGTTATGGTTACTGTGTATTTCCCTTCATCTCATTATCTTCTGTTTCTTCTCCTCTCTCTCTAGCTTATCCCTCTTCAAAAGTCTATTTGCTTATAACTGCTGGTTCCTTTAATCTGCGCTCTCCTTTATTATCCCCCCATCCCCATATCTCATTCCCTTCCCTTCCTATTTCCCTATTAGGTAAGTTACATATCTATTCTTTCTTCTTTTCTGATGAGAGTAAGGTTCCAGCATTGCCTGCCAGCCCCCTACCATTTTCTCCTCATTATAAAAGCTCTTCCTTGTACACCTCATTTCTATAAGAAAATTTTCCCCATTCTACCTACCTCTTCTCCTTTCTCCTTGTATTTTCCTCTTTTTCAATCTTTCACTTTTTTTGGAGATCATTCCAATATAATCAACTCACACCCATGTCCCCTATCTATGTAAACTCCTTTTAACTGTCCCAAGAACTAAGAACTGATAAAGTTCTTAGGAATTTTATATATATATATAATTGTCCCAAAAAGGAATATAAACAGTTCAACTTTATTAAGTCCCTTATTTGTTTATGTTGCCTTTTTATACTTCACTTAAGTCATCTGTTTCAAAGTCAAATTTTCTATTCAGTTCTTATCTTTACAGCAGGAATGCTTGAAGGTCCTCTATTTCATTAAATATCCATTTTTTCTCTGAAAGGATTATACCTAGTTTTCCCATGTAGGTTATTCTTGGTTGCAATCCTAGCTTCTTTGCTTTCCAGAATATCATATTCCAAGCCTTCACTCCTTTAACAAAGGAGATGCTAAATCTTGTGTGATCTTAAGTGTAGTTCCATGATATTTGAATTGTTTCTTTCTGGCTGCTTGAAGTATTTTCCCTTTGATCTGGAAGCTCTGGAATTTGGCTGTAATATTCCTGGGAGTTTTCACTTTGGGATCTCATTATGTAGGTGATGGTTGATTCTTTCCATTTCTATTTTACCCTCCAGATCTAAGATATCAGGGCAGTTTTATTTGATAGTTTCTTCAAATATGATGGCTAGTCTCTTTCTTTGATCATGGCTTTTAGATAGTTCAATAGTTCTTAAACTATCTCTCCACAATCTATTTTCCAAGTCAGTTGTTTTTCCAATGAGATATTTCACATTACCTTCTGTTTTTTCATTCCTTTGACTTCATTTTATTGCTTCTTGATTTCCTATGAAGTCATTAGCTTCTACTTGCCTGATTCTAGTTTTTAAGGAATTATTTTCTTCAGTAAGCTTTTGTACTTTTTTCTTCCATTTGGCCAATTCTACTTCTTAAGATATTTTTTTCTTCAGGAAATATTTGTGCATCTTTTACCATTAGGCTAATGCTATTTTTAAGGTATTATTTTCTTCAGTACTTTTTTGTACTTCTTTTATCAAGCTGTTAATTTTTTTCATAATTTTCTCATCATACTCATTTCTTTTCCCAATTTTTCCTCTATTATTCTTATCTCTTTTTTTAAGTCTTCCAAGAATTCTTGTTGAGCTTGGGTCCAATTAGCCTTTTTCTTTGATTCTTTTTTTTCTTTTTAGGTAGCTGTTTTCACATTGTTGTCCTCTTCTGAGTTTATGTCTTGGTCTTCCCTGTCACCATCATAGTTTTCTATGGTCAAATTCTTTTATTGTTGTTTGCTCATTTTCCAGACTATTTCTTCACTTTGAACTTTATATTAAAGTTGGGCTCTGCTCCCTTGGGATGGAGAGGCACCATCCCAAGCTTCAGTCTTTTTGTGATGCTGTTTGCAGAGGTAGTTCTGATTGTCTGCAAGTTTTTGGTGCTGTGATCCTGAGAGAGGTATAGTCACTGCTCTCTTGGTCTGTATTCTGGTCATGACAAAGGAAGGGCCCCTGGTCCCTATAGCTGCGTACACTAGTGCTCCTCCCTACTTTTGGTACTGTGACTAGGTCCCCTGCAGTCTTGTGACCAATCTCTAGCACCTTCTCTGCCCTAGGACTGTGACCCAAAACTGTGCATGGGCAATTTAGAGTTGCTAATTATCACCAGTTTACTCAGTGCCAGTATAAGCTTCCTTGTAATCTTTTTCTAACTGATCATCTGACACCCGTACCATCTCCTGGCTGAGAACTCCCAAAGCTGCTGCTGATGGTTGCTGTGAGTATGAGCTCCAGACCGACCTCCACCAGATTTCTACTCCACTGTTACTGACTCCTTCTGCCTACTTCTTAAGTTTTCTTTGACCAGAAACATATCACTTGCCAACTTTGTGTTGGACCTTCCACTCCAAAATTTGATTTGAGGTGTTATTTTACAGTTGTTTGGAGGGGAATTTTGGGAGAGTTCACCTGGGTGGCTGCCCCTAATCTGCCATATTGGCTCCACTTCTTCAGACCCAAAGACAGAAATTTCTGCTTCTAAAGGCACTCACTAGTGGCCAGAGGTCTTAGTTATAGCCTTGATCAACACTCTTAGATATAAAGAGAGAGAAGAGTTCCCAATTGCTGAGCTAAGAGATTGAGATCCCCCTGAGTCATAAAGTCATGCTCATCAGGATATGAGGCAGCTGCTGAGGATCCTAGTCCCAGGCTTGGATCTACTAAAATGGGGTAAGTCCTCCTGTTCAACCTCAAGGCATACCAGACAAGCATTGGAGTCCTGATCACAGTGCCATGCTCAAAAGGATGTCAGGGTGACTGCTTGCTTAAGTGATCCCTATTTATAACAATGGTCAAGAAGTAGGGGCGGAGGTACAGAGGTCCTTATTACTCGAGCATGTGGTTCAGTGACCTGACTCTTGCTCTTTCCAGGAAAGAAAGGAAGTAGAAACAAGTTTGCCTGTCCTTTCCTATCCATTCAGGTAAAGAGATCAAGGAACTTAGTCACAGCTCAGGTCATCAGTTCATGGACAAAAGGGAGATATTCATGGTCCTGGCTCGACCTGTTGCCCATCTGGTTGGTTTGTTTGGATTCTGTCAAAAAGAGACTATTCCAAGAGTCATTTTAAGAGGGTCTATTAGTAACACTGAGATACTTACTAGCACCAACATTTGGTGGGTAAACAGCAGTAGTTCCATAGGCAGGCACTATGGAACCTAATGGAGGATAGGAAAGGAGTGAGTATAAAGAGGAGAAAGAAGGGCAGGACCCAGAGGAGTCCCATATGGGCATTTAGGTGATTCTTGAGGAGCACTGAGGGAGGTCTCTGAGGATCCACCAAGAGGGAGAGAGAATTAACCGGTTCAGAAACTGTCAGTGATTGTTCTGCTAGGGGTATCAGTGGGATTTATTTTCTTTCTAGGGCAATCTACCCCACCTTCCTTATCCATCTAGGTAGGAGTAGGGCATTCCTCCTCACTTGGAGAAGGGGATTGTTTCTCCTTGACCTCAAAGTGAGGATGAGGCATTTTTTTCTTAGTGACTCTAGACCTTATCTCCAGATGCAGAGCAATGAACATCCTAGCTTTAGAGTCACCTTGGCATTGGCTCACTTTTTGCAAGGGGTGGTAACTTACCAAAGTACACAGTCAGTTCAGACCAAAGCATGGAGGCAGTGGTAGAGGGTGGGGATGGCACAGCAAACCATCTAGTTAAGCTTCCACAGCAAATTAAAAATAGAATTGTATCATAAGTCAAAGTTAGAAGTTGGGCCCCAAGTAGTAAGATAAAGTTTGGGATACATCAAAGAATCATCCAGTTTAAGAAACATCAAAGGGTCACACAGAAAAACATATTCTCACCACATTTCTCAAACAGATTGTTAGTAAACAACTAGAAAAGTGAATATGGGTTCTTCAAGAGCAGTTCATGCAACCAGACAAGAGGTAGGGGTAATTATGAAATAACAAAAGATAAAAAAAGGGATTTTGATCATATGGAACTGAAAAGCTTTTTCATAAACACAACTAATGCACTTCAGATAAGAAGGGAAGTGTTCAAATGGGGAAAAAAATCTTTGTATCAAATTTCTCTGACAAGAGTTTGATATTCAAGATGTATAACAATTAATAAATATGCATAAAACTAGAAGCCATTTCTCAATATATAAATGGTCAAAAGACATGAACAAATAGTTCTCAAGAGAACTGGCAAATATTAACAACTACATGAAGGAATGTTTTTAAATCACTAATAACAAGAGAAATATAAATCAAACAACCCCAAGGTTTCCCCTCACACACTGCAACTGGCAATAAATGACCCCCAAAATAATAATACTCAGTGTTGGAGGGATCGTATAATGATAAGTACATTAACACGTTATTGGTGGAACTGTAAAATGGCACAACCATCTTCAAAAGTAATTTGGGATTATGTAAATAAAGTGACTGAAATATCCATATCCTTTGAACCAGAGATTCCGTTACTGGATTTTTACCCCAAAGAAGCCATTAATAAGAAGAATGTCTGTATATACAAAAATATTTTTAGTAGCATTTTTTTGTGATAACAATGGAAACAATTGGGAATGGATAAACAAATTGTGGAACATGAATGTGATGCAGTTATTCCTGGGCTATAAGAAATCATATACATACATACATATATAAGAGTATAGAGAAGCACAGAAAGATCTATATGAATAAATTCAGTAAGTAGAGCCAAGGAAAAAATATAAACAATGACTACAACAATGTAAATGGAAAGAACAATGACACATCAAAAAGCAAATGTTATAACGTGAAGAGATATGAGAAGACACACCTACACCATCCTTGCATGGAGATGAGAGATAAACAGGTGCTATATATTGCATGATTTTTTAAACATATCAATCCACTGGGCTGATTTTTTTCCTCTCAAAAATATTATTTGTTATATGAGGTGGCTTTATGGGAGAGAGGAGTATTTGGGATGACTATAATAATGTAAGGAACAGAAGTCATCAATAAAAAGTTATTTAAAAAAAAACAGATCATGCCAGACTAATTTTATTTCCTTTTTAAAAAGGAGTTCCACTGCGAGGAAATAAACATTTATTTAGCATCTACTATTTGCCAGATACTGTACTAAGCACTTTGCAAATACTCTCATTTATTCCTCACAACAACCCAAAAAGGTAAGTGCCATTATTATTCCCATTTTACAGTTGAGGAAAGTGAGGTAAACAGCAATTAGGTGGCTTGCCCAGGGTCACACATCTAGTAAATGTCTGAGGTCAGATTTGAATTCAGATTGTCTTGACTCCATCCTTAGCACTCCATGAACCATGCCATTTAGCTGCCCCATAGGGGAATGCTATAAATTTTACCATAGCATTTAATGACAAGTCTTATGCTATGTTTGTGGAGAAGTTGGAGTGATACAAACTAAATTATAGACTTAGAAGTAATACAGATGCTTCAATGATACATTGAAAGGAGGCTTTTAATGGAATACAGCTAATATTTTTGCTTGACCTTATGCTGTTTAACTTATTTATCTCTGACATGGATAAAGACATATATGGTGTGATTATGAAATTTGCAGATGACACAAATATGGAAGGGATAGCTAAGACCCTGAAGAATAAAGTGAAGGTCCTTTTGGATCCTGAAAGACTAGAATATTGGGCTGAATCTAACATAAAGCTCCCTGTGGGGCCTACCTTCCACTTACAATCACAGATTCAGTCCCCAAAATTGGAGGGGACTATCCTCAGGTACAAGGGACTCTGTGGGACCACAGAGTTATACTTTACAGACCTCTCATGAGTATGCTCCCTCTGTAACAGTCAGTCAGTCAATACAATTATTTAAAACAAAGAAGGTCATGCAATCACAGATTTCGAACTGAAAGAGAACTCAGAGAAGATCCATTTTATAGATGAAGCAGCATAGGTCTGGGGATGGACTTGTTCAAGGTCACACAAGTAGTAAGTAGATAGTAGGAACAAGAAAAATTACACCCATAAACATGGGGAGTACTTTTCCATAAATATATGCCACATTAGTGGGAAGAGTTGGTACAAAGAGTTCACTAACAGAGTGGCCCAGCCAACTGAAACGTCTTCTATATCCTTATGCTACTTCCAATGAATGTATCATCTCTGCTGTGCAGGTACCCCATCTGTGTTCCATAGGCCTCTTCCTTTCCAGAACTTTGCCATACTGGCCAGTGCTAACTCTCTTTCTCTCAGCTTATAAAGCTTTTCATGCCTTGGCTCATTAGAACTTCTCACTGCTGATTGTGGCATCTCCTGTTGGTTCTGCTGCAAGATGACCTTTCCAACTAGGAGGAAGGAAGAAAAGAAAAAAAATACTTCACCTGCAAGTAAAGAGGAGTGATTCTCTCTCAAGGAATTGACTCTCTCCTCAATCATAAGAGATCATATTCCTCAAATTAGTTTTCTACATTGATTGATTCCTTGACTCTCTGGACCTTCTCCTCACTAAGTTCAGTGTCTTCTACTGGGCAAGTAGCTCTGCTGCAAAACACCAGGACTTAGGCAGGGGATTCTTAGGCAGAATAGAAATCCTTCCCCTGCAAGAGGCAAACAACAATTGCTCCTCAAAAGCTGCTTCCAGAAATCCCACTCCCCAAAGATGCATCCTGCTTTAAACTCTCAACTAACTTTCTAAAGAGTGTGGCTTAATTTTTTAAAGGACCACCAGGAGTGATGGATTGTGGTACCAAAGGAAAGTTGTTCCTGAAGAGTGATGCCACACAGGGATATTAGTTAACAAAGATTTCTTGCTACTCACAAAGACAGAACAGATACCAATGTGGATTCATATCAGTGTGAATCCATGATTGTCCCACAATTCTACAAAGAGCACATAGTCAGTGGCCAAGATGTGCAGTGGAGTGGGCACACTGATCAAACACCAAGAATTATGCAAACCTATATTTCAATTGCCAATGAAAATCAGGGAGCCAGGAAAATTTCCTCTCACTGTGACACAGCATAAAAGGGACAAGGAAAGTGGCGAATAGAGGGAAGGGAGAGGAGACAATTCCCAGTTTCTCTGTCAATTAAACATTGCACCACCATACATGCATCCTGGAAGCTGGATTGGAGCTGAACCACTTTTCATTGGTCCCATGGATTTTTGTTCAGCAAAGGGCTAGTTGCCCTTGAGCTCCAGCAATTTTGATTGGAGAACTTCTTAATAAAGGAGCAATGGTTGGTTGTCCTTTAATTCCATCAAGTTTGACTAAAGACTTCCTTCATAACCTTGTAAAATGGTAATAGAATTTACACACTAGATTCATCTTTGCACTTCATTTAAGGTCTTGAAACTGTGTTACTCTGTTATCTGATTTCTGGGTTATCTGGTCTTCTGGATTGGAGCGTAAAATCAATTGATTGGGGGTATCCAGATAAAATTCCATCCCACCCAATCACATTCAAAGCTAGAGTTTTAAAACATTATGCTTTATTATAGCATGTGATGAAAGTAAAATTCCATGATGAAAAATTAAGAATGTCAAAATCTTGAGACTTTAATGGTGAATTGTATAAAACAGGTGATCGCAGCAGAAAAAATACATCGCACATAAAAATTTGTTAAGATGCAAAAGATAAGATTTCATTTGTCAGTAAATTTAATTATCTCACTATGTCTCTGTTATTTCACATACCACTATGGGATAAAAAGTGGAAGTCTATGAGGCAAATTTAAGTTTGATATAAGAAAAAACTTCTTAATGATTAAAATTACCCAGAAGTGGAATGTGCTGCCTTCAGGAGTAACGGTTTCCTCCTTACTGAGGTCTTTGAACACTACTTCTCAATTAAGGGATTCATTTTCAGGTATGGCTTGAATTAGTTGGAGTCTGATGTCCCTTCCAACTCTGGAACCCTGGGATTCTGTGGTGCTACTCTTATAACACTGTCTTTGCAATGCCTACTTTAGTTATTGGAGACTAAATAGGAGAGCAGGACCTGGGGATAAATACCCACGAGTGAGGTAGAAATACCATAGTATTCTGTTCCTCAGTCCCCTGGGATTGTGATCTTAACAATGTGACTGATAGAGGAGACTAATATGACTCATCAGCTAATCCCCCCCACCTTGAGGTATTGCAGGAAGGAGAGAAGCCAAGAAAGTGAGTGTGTCTGGGAAGCAACTATGATGAGATCATTAGCACTAGATTTAGTGTGCATAATCAGAAACATGAGGTATATCAGGGAAAATCACTCCTGAAGATCCATTTGGGATGCAGAGAGACCTTGCTTTTTCATTTCTTTCTCCTTCCCCTTTTCCTTGCCCTCCTGAGAAGATAAATCTATGTCTTGATCTGATATTTAAGGAGGCTGGGAGGAAGTTTACCTATTTCTGAAAAGTTTGTTTACCTTTGTTTAAACATTTGCTTTGCCACTTAAGCTGGAAATTGTGGTAAAAGATATTAATGATTAGCATTGCAAATATGTGTATGTTATTCTTGAAATGCAATTGAGAAGAGGCTGTTGAGGAGCGTCCTAAGAATGAAGACAGATAGATCCGAAACTGAGGTATTTTGCCAAAGCGTGGTTTCTGGCTGGGTGCTCAGAGCTATAGAAGTGAATTAATGATTCATTCTTACAAGCCTGCCAGGGCAAAGCCAATATCACACCCTGGTTCCCCTAAGTCAGAAATGTCAAACATGCCGACTAGCTGCGTGCAGAGCCCCGAACACTTCTGAATGCAGCCTGAATCAGACTAAAATGTAATCGGGAAATATTTAACAAAATAAATAAAAGTACAAATAAAACTTAGATAATGTTAATGTTTTCCAAGTCAATATTTTGCAGAGATCTTTATGTGTGGCTGAGTAAGCTTTGTTTCTATTTGAGTTGGGCATCATTGTTCTATGTGATAAGTTAGCATTAACAGCTACTACAGCTAGCTGGACTGGAATTCCCAAGGAGAGGAGCTGAGGGAGTTGCTGAAGAGGAAGTCATTCATACACAAGGAAAACAGTAGCCTGGCCCATAAAAGAGTGAGGAGGGGGAAAGAGTGATTGGGAGCCCTATCTATGTGCCAGCATAGAACCACTTTACTAGTAGACTGTGAAATGACCACAGGACTCCAGCTTTCCATGGAATGGTTCTTTCAAAAGTTTGATCTGTTGATCACCCTATCTCTTAAAATCTTCTAGTAAAGACTGAATGATTACTAAAAATAATAGTTATCATTTATATAGCACTTCAAGGTATACAAAGGACTTCATAAATTTTATTTCATTTGTTCCTCACAACAACAATGGGAAGTAGATGGTATTATTAGCCTCATTTTACAGATGAGGAGACTGAGGCAGAGAAGAGTTAAGTGATTAGCCCAGGGTTAAATAGCTAGTAAATGTCTGAGGCTGGATTTGAACTCAAATTTTCTTGACTCCAGGTCTGACGCTGTAGGCACTGAGCATTTGTCAAGAATATTGCAAAGAGGATAGCTTTTTTAAGTACACGTTGGACTAGATGACCGCTATGGTTCTTTTAATTCTCGAGTTCTACAATTCTGTGGAATTTCATGACATTCAGCAACAGCTTCTTTCCACAGTGACTCAGTTTGGTGTCTGTTCATTTAGCTTTCTCTTAGTTTTGATTCCTGGACTTTCTGCCATCATTTATCCTGTAAGGCTTGGTCTGCTGCCTTGGGTATTCTGCTCAACCTCAGTTCTTGTTTGTTTTATGCGTCTGACTGTTCCCGTCTATTTAATTTTCCCATCATTTCCCCCACTACCCAGGTATTCTCACTGTGATCTTCCATTTTGAAATCTTTGGCCTTGGACTTGCCTATCACAGGGAATTTTTTTGGAACATTGACATGAGTCTTGGCTGCTGTCCATTAAACTTTAATTTCACCACTGTACTCTGGCCAGATCCTAACAAATACGATGTATCTTAAATGGGATGAGCCAAAGAAGAATCTCTCTGGTTCTTTCTATAGTTCAATCCCCAGTTTAGAGGAGAATTTTAGCCTGCCTTAAGAAATAACTGCATAAAGGGTTCCTTAGCCTTTGTTGTGGAGGGTAGGGGGGTAAGAAGGTCAGGGAGGGTATTTAGAGAACTACTCTGCTATGAAAGGTGGCAAAGTCTTTTAATGCCCTCCTTCAATAGAGGAAATGTGGTAGAGAGGCAAAGAGAACACTGAAGTTGAGACATCTGGGTTAGCTTCTCCACTTCCTAGCGACATGACCCCAGGTATTTCATTTAACCCCTCTGGGACTGAGTTTCTTCATCTAGAAAATGGGATAAAATTAACTTTCTAACTAATGGGGTTTTTTTTGTGAAGGAAACACTTTGGAAACATTGAAATACTATAGAAATTTCTCCTTCTTCTTCCTGCCCTCTCTTTCCTTTTACCAGAGTAGTAAAAAGTGGAAATACATGCTAACTGATCCAACGGGAATTATTCTGTACTAGATAACTTTAGGGTTCTACCCTGTCACCTAGAGTCACGTAAAACACTTCCTACTAGTGAAGGAGCTTTGAGTTCTGAGTCTATTCTAAGTCCCATCAGCCTGTCCCAGGAAAAGAAGACAGCAGTTTACATTGAGTTGGCTGTGCTATGTAATCCAGTCTAAAAAGAAAGAACACCCCTAGGGGCAAACAAGTAG
This sequence comes from Notamacropus eugenii, assembly GCF_028372415.1. NCBI lineage: Eukaryota > Metazoa > Chordata > Mammalia > Diprotodontia > Macropodidae > Notamacropus > Notamacropus eugenii. The sequence goes on along the minus strand of NC_092874.1, from coordinate 336,854,078 downwards.
CATTTGAAAGGCTGCCACAGCTGCAGCAACAGCACTGGGGAGAGCCCTGACATCTGCAGAAATGTAAAGACCTGGAGGAGGGAAGGCTGATGGTATATCGAGGAGAAAGATTATTTCCAAGACATATAGAAACCAGTTTCAAAATCTGAGAGATATTTATAACAATAGCCAAAAAAAGTCCAACAAAATCTCCTCCTCAGCACGTGGGCACAGGATGCCTTAAAGTCTGGGCTAGCAGGAGAAAAACCTGTCACTGCTCTTTTGCTGCTTAAGATGGAAATGGAGTTCTTCAATCCAACCTTCAACTGAGTAAAGTGACCTTTAGATACCAGTAAGTCTTAGTTTTGTGTCTGGATATTTGAATGGGTCAACTCTTTCAAATATCCAGACACAAAACTGAGACTTGTTGGTATCTAAAAATTACTTTAACTTAGTTCTCATAGGCAATAAAGAATACACTGGTTGATACGAAATCTTATCTATCATGGGTTCTAGACATAACTTCACTCCTCTGCTGTAAGTTCCCTAGCTCTTGCTTGAGTCCTCTGCTCTCACTTGCTGACATGGAGAAATCCCATCTTTAGTCCACTTTCCCCCAACCTCCCCTTTCCAAGAATCAGGACAATAGGGTATAACTGTGACCTTTCTTCTCTGAGTCTGTGCTTCCTCCTCAGCAGAACTAAAGTTTCTCATTTAATTCTAACTCTAGAAAAATGTCTAGAAAGCCAAGGTAGGAAAAAATTGTAAGAAGGAGAATGACACTGCAGAGAGGGCCAAGAAAGGTGAGAACAGATGAAGAAATTTTCAGAAAGTCCTAAGATGGAAGACTGGCTTTCTTTCTAAGGTAAAAAGGTGAGCAGAACACACAAGAAACCATATTTTGGTCTCTTTGCTACTATGCCATTTATAAATCACTACACTTCTCTGAACTATAAATTCTCTGATTTGACACCATGTAATGACACTTGCAATAATTTTATCTGGCTTCTATGTTTATCATTTTTTCAAAAAAATTTAAGTGTTTGAGGATTTCCAAAAAGTCAGTGATAAAAACAAGTCTTAAATATATTATTCTTTGAGAGGTACAATAGTGGAAATCATGCTAGACATGGAGCCAGAAAGACTAGGTTCAAATCATCCCTTGAATACATACTAGCTGGGAGGCCCTTGGCAAATCACTTAAGCCTCAGTTTCCCCATCTGTAAAAGGGGGATAATAATAGCTGTACCACTTATCCTACAGGGTTGTTATGAGGGAGATATTATCTAAATATGAGCTGTTATTTCTAATGCTTTTTATCATATCCCCAACATAGATTGTGCCTCACTTTCAGAGACTCAAACAGCTTTTAGATATATATTAAAACTTGGTTTTTATTTAACAGATTTCACAAGCTGTCACACCAAATCATAAGCACCTAACATCCTCTAAGTTTAATATCCTCATAACTTCCCTGAAAAAGAAAGCTGATCAATAAGACTTTAAGTAGAAAATAGAAGGAGAGAAAGAAAAATACTGAGGTCAGTTTGGTATCATACATTGTAGAGGATCATATGTATGTCATAGAAAGAAGATAGTACTGGAGGAGATACCTGCTACTTCATAGAACGAAATACCTGAGGCAAAAGTTGGGAATAATGCCTATAACCTCATATTTCTATATGTCAAAGTACAGAGTGTGGTTAATAAAGAAACTGAACTTGGGATTTTAATCCAAGGAGGTAAATATGGCCTCATGGATAGGTGCCACTGAGGACTCAAGAGATGGGAACCATAACTGGAAAAGAGCAATGAAAAGGGCTTAAAGTGTTGAAATGAAACATGTCTGACAAGAAGGTTATCAGACTCTATGTCTACACCTTTGTAGAAATCCATGAAACTGATGGGAGAAGTGAGTAAGTGCATATGGTTCAGGATAACAAAGAGAACAGAAGAAATGTTTTTATGGAATGTACTACAGGCTATTTACTCATCTAGATGGAGAAAATACATGATAAGTTCCTCCTGATTCAGATTCTAAAGCTGGTATTGGTAGCTAAGAGGCACAGTGGATAGAGCACAGGGCTTAGAATGAGAAAGACTGATCTTTTTAGCCTCAGATACTTATTAGCTGTGTGACCCTGAGCAAATCACTTAACCTTTTTTGCCTCAGTTTCCTCATCTGTAAAGTGAGCTATAGAAGGAAATGGCAAACCACTCCAATAACTTTGTCAAGAAAACTCTAAATAGGTCACAAAGAGTTAGACGGGACTGAGCAACAGCTTCCAAAGTAAGAGAGGACATAGGGTCTCCAGAAACATGCCAGAAGCCTTATTTCACTTAAAGCAAAACAACCTTTTAGACATAAATTATATTTTGAGAGGCAATCAGGCATAGGAGAGTTTTTCTAATAAGGAAATTTTCAGTATAAGTGCTTCCTCTGATGTCTCAGAGGATCAAAATAAGACCTGGAGTCAGGAACCTGAGTTCCAATCCTGCCTCAGACCCTTACTAGCTGTGTGACTCAGGGCAAGCCATTTAACCTCTCTCTGACTTACCTGTAAAATGAGGATGATGATGGCATCTACTTCCCAGATAAACCAGTATGTGTTAAGGACTTTTCAAACCTTAAAGTGTCATTTTTATTATTATCATTTAGTAGTAGTAGTAGTAGCAGTAGCAGTGGTAGTAGTAGTGTTATCTAGCTATTATTACTGAACAATGGGTAGAGCACTGGGTCTGGGAGCAGGAACATCTGAGTTGAAATCTGGCCTCAGACACTTACTAGCTGAGTGACCCTGGGCAAATCACTTAACCCTATTTGCCTCAGTTTCCTCTACTGTAAAATGGGAGTGTGATAGTGCTATGTCCCAGGATTATTGTGAGGATCAAATGAGATATTTGTAAGACCTCAGCACAGTACCTGGCATAAGTAAGTGCTTAATAAATGTGTGTTTCCTTCCTTTGTATCTTCACTGATTAATACAGTGCCTAATATATAATAAACAATAAATACTTGCTGAAAGTGTCACTGACACAGGTTTCGTTTCTCAAATATATGGAGAACTGACACAAATTGATAAACATAAGAGCCATTCTCCAGTTGATAAATAGTCAAAAGATATGAGCAGGCAGTTTTCAGATAAAGCAATCGAAATTATCTATAGACACATGAAAAAGTGCTCTAAAATACTATTGACTAGAAAAATAAAAATTAAAACAATTCTGAGGTGTCATCTCACACCTGTCAGATTGGCTAATATGGCAGGAAAAGGAAAATGATGAATGTTGGAGGGGATGTGGGAAAATTGAGATGCTAATGCATTGTAGATAGAATTGAGAAGTTATCCAACCATTCTGGAGAACATACATACACACCCTTTGACCCATCAAGGTTTTACTAGATCTGTAACCCAAAGAGATAAAAAAAAAACAAAAAGGAAAAGGACCAGTATGTACAAAAATATTTATAGCAGCTCTTTTCTGGCTGCAAGGAATTGGAAATTGAGGGGATGCCCACCGATTGAGGAATGACTGAACAGGCTGTGGCGTATGATTGTGATGGAATACTACTGTGCTCTAAGAAGTGACAAGTAGGATGATCTCAGAAAAATCTGGAAGACTTACATGAACTGTAGGAAAGTAAAGTGAGCAGAGCCAGGAGAACATTGTACATAGTACTAGTAGTATTGTGAGGCTGAGCAATCAGGAATGACTTAACTATTTTCGGCAATATAATGATACAACAGAATTCTGAAGGACTTAAGATGAAATTAGCTAGAAAGAACTGAGAGAGTCTGAAAACAAATCGTCGCATACTTTTATTTATTTTTCCTGGGGTTTTTTTGGCCCATGTTTTCTTTCACAACATAACTAATATGGAGATATGTTTTGTATGATTGCACATATATAACATATTTCAAATTGCCTGCTTTCTCAACTAAAAAGG